>NW_028297111.1:3831543-4128938 GCF_055798465.1 Pogonomyrmex barbatus | reverse complement strand
ATAAATGAAATAATCAAATTATTTCTTCTTTCTCTCTTCTTTTTATTTGATATGAGCAAAAGTATGCGTAACTTGTAATTTGTAATTAATTATCTGAAATATAATAAATTTTCCATTTTTAAGAGTTGGAATATATATATATATATACAATAAGATTGTAATAAGAAAATAATTTCGTACTTATTCTCACTCATTTATTAGACTCTTCAGTTATTATAATCTTATAAAATTATATAACAGGTCATTATGAATATGACAAGTAAAGGATATAACAATTTTTTAATTTTTTCATACATTATTTTCATATCTGCTTACTCTTTTTAATTCATACTATATATATCAAAAATAACGAGCGGTGATCAAACATAACGTCGAAGATGCTCGACGATCGCACGGTGCATGAAGCGCGAAAGAGTACGATAATATTTCTATTTCCTTCTCATACGCGTCGAGAGAGTAGGATGATTTCTGTTCTCTCTGCCAACCCAATGTTGTCGAGCGCACATGTACGTACCTCGTCTTACGTGTGATGCCTCGCAACGGTCGATTTCGAGAAATAAATTTATCCGAAATAAATTTGATGTGTGATAGTAAACAAGAGAATAAATTATGTAATAAATTGTGTATGTAACAATGCAATAAAATATAGTCCTTTTCGTAAATGTCTATATGCACATTTTGTTAATTATTTCAATCGTGCATATATCAAAAATATCAGAATCAAAACTATAATCAACGGAATTCTGCATTCACAATCATATTATATAACTAAAGAGTGATCAAAACATTACTCGTTCATTAAACATTACTCGTAAATGCTGTACAGAAAAGGCATAAAATCGATTTCTAGTTATATTCTAGTGTGTCGAATAGTTAGGCTGGAAAGCGCTAATTAAGAGCGATATATTATATATACGATAGCGCAAATAATAAGTATTCGAGGCGCAGTAAGTACTATTTACTCCCACCACTCATTTTTCACCAATTAGCGTTCTGTGTGTCAAAGCGCCGGTGTCTGCATGAGGATCCAGCCTTAACCTTCACACACCTATCTCCACACACCTATTACACGTCTCTTCAATACTCACACTTGCGAACATTGCGCTACCGTATATATAATATATCTTCCATAACTGGTGACCCTTATCACTATACCTGTATCCATTTTTCAAATGATGCCAAACACAAAACACAACCAAACACAATCTTCACACTTTTTAAATGTAAGTTGAAATATCACTTATTACATTATGCGCTTCTAAGCTTGAACTGAAAATAGCTTTAAGTTCAAAACGCCAAAAACCATCTATCAATGCTCCAAAAATCGCACCTTTTTATTATTAAAAATTATTAACCTATCCAATATATCAAGAAAAGCCGAAAACCATTTTATGAAAGATGATTTTATTTATTAAAAATTAATAAAAATTTCTATATTTTCATCTTTTTACCTATATATAAGTACATATAAACTTCAAATCAATATTCAGCAAAATTTCTGTATAACTTAAATGATAGCAATGCTTATGAATATTTTTAGTTTAGAAGTAAAATAAGTAAAATAAACTTAAACTTTGATCAACATTAAATCAAATTGGATATTTTCAGGAGAGCTTGGTTTAACAGTAAAAGAAACATTAAATGGAGTTTATATCGACAGTCTTCGTCCGGCGAGCACAGCAGATCGCTGTGGTGCTCTCCAAGCAGGAGATCGGCTATTAGCAGTGGATGACATATCTGTTCAGGACGTGATAACTGCTGCTAAATTGCTTAGATACAATTCCGAAAGTTGTCGCATCGCCAAATTGCAAATACTACCGCGACTTCCAAGCACGAAAACAGCTAAGAGAAAAGCACAGTTACAAACTCAGAATTCAAACCAGACTTTTCAAATGAAAGAAAGTTTGACAGTTGTTCTGCGGCCGGATCATCGTGGTTTTGGGCTTGCACTTAAATTGAATGATGATCACATGAATTATATAGTGAGTTTGGTGGAAGCAGGTAGTCCTGCCGAACGAAGTGGCATACTTTTACCTGGCGATAAGATTACCGCAATCAATCGGAAAGCATTATGTGATTTACAACCATCAGAAGTAATCAATATATTGGAAACGTCACAAATGGTAAAAATCCTTTTTAATTTTTAGCTTTCATAGAAAATATTTATCAAAAGTATTAAAAAAAGTATAGAAATTATATCTGAATAACAATTCTATAAACTTAAATATATATTATAGTACATTAACACTTATGTATCTAAACACAACTTTATCAAAAATTAAATAAATAGAATATAATTCACTTAAATAAAAAAAAGACACAAAAAGAAACGAAAGAATTATATAATTCTAAAAGAATTAAAGTCCCACAAATTAGTATGTCTTAAAAATAAACGAAGTAATTCATTATTTTGATTCATTACAGTAAACTTTCTTATTCAGTCTCTTTTTAATTAGACTTTTTTTTAACTTAGATATATTTTTACTGAGATTTTTTAATCAAATCAAATGTTATAATGGTAAGAAATTGTTTTATGTATACCTTTTCATTATAAAATTATTGATTTTTTATAATACAAGAATATAAACATTTATTGTTTATCCATCTCGTAACTTTCTACTATTTCAAGAATAAAGTGTTAAACTAAAATGTATGTGGCATATTCATGCAATACCGATTTCTTTACTAATTAAGTAAAACCTTACTGGTCAATCATTAAATGATTTGTCTAATGACACTCATATTATCTAGTAATTTACGCAATCAAATTGTTCTCTCATTAATAAAGAGAATACCATTTAGTTTCATAGTGCTTAAAGCAATATTTTCTATCTATAGTAATAGTTAAAATATTGTAAATAGATATATTGTACCATATTCCAATATCTTTTGACAAGCTATTGAGAAACTTCAGATTCAAGTTACATTCCTTTAACAGTCATTTTTTTTCAAAGTATCAAACATGAAAATCTACATTTCGTATATGTTCTCGTTAATGTTGATGTTTCTTAATTGAAAAATTTCGAAGCATTTGATAAATCTAACAATGATAGAGTTACTTATAATAATAATAATACCTAATAGGGTTTCTAGACTTCTTGAACTTCTGGAAATAATTTGCATAAATGTGTTTGAATCATATATTTGAAATATCATTATGTTTCTCTTATTCGTTAATTTCACCTTTCTGATAGAAAAACATATATAATAAATTCTTAGCTATTTTATGATTTTTTTATTTATTTCTGGATGCATGCATAACACAGAAAGAGGGAAAAGGAAGGGAGAAAGAGGTGAGAAAAAAGGTGGGAAAAGAGAGAGAGGGAAAGATACATGTATATTATTATGAGTAACGAGCTCCATATAATAATCCGCATCGAGTGATATGTTACATCAGACTAAATACTGTTGCAGATCTTGTCTTTCTGTACCATCTTATAATACGCAAATATGATCTTAGGAGAAAAAAGAAAAAGGAAAAGACATTATTATAATAAATATAATGAGTATAATATGTAAGAGTTAATAGTTTTGGAAAAATTATACACATCATTCATTAGTCCTTACGCATTAGCTCAGCTTCCTATCGATTGATTATGCTGCTCACGAGCACGATTGTAATCTAGTAGCCGATAAAAGATAAAAGATATAAGATAAAAACAATCGGGCTATCACTTATCGCTTCTCACCAATAATCTACATCGCTACGCACTCGAAACGTCATTGCATTTTCTGAACTCTTATGCCGACAATTGCGGCACGGATCAAAACATACATGCCGAAACATGCGTATATAAACGCACTATCTTCTGCTTCTATATTCGATCATACTAATTCGACATTGGTCTCTGATCAAATAGGACATGTCATGTCACTAATCGTTACATAATCGCAATCAAAATTGTCGTCAGTACAATCAATGTCGCTTAAATATTCATGAGTTAACTTTTAATATAACCAATGGAAACGCTACTTTTAGTCCTTTATATTCATTGACTTTAAATACATCGATTGATTTACAAAATTTTTACAATCACGTAGTCTTAAATATTTCGAGTTAAATTCTCTAAAAGTATTATAAGTTTGATGACTAGATTATCTTCTGGATATATATCCGCTTTTTTTGCTTTCGGTTACTCAAGCAATTCTTGCGCTGTATTTTCTCAATTGCATTTTTAGCCTATTCACGTAATTTTAATCGCTTTTCTTATATCGAATCTTATCAAATCCTTTTTAATAAGTTTTCTCAGCTCAAAATTATCTCGTAGTCACATTGACTAGAGCCCAATTAGTAATTCAAATGGGATTAATCCCGTACTCCTAGAAGATGTAAAATTCAAACATTATTGCACTTTATAGTGGCACATATTTGTATCAATTTTCAAATAAGACATTGAAAGCTTATCAAATAAAGAAATAATAATTCGTTTTACACTCGTTTTACATTCGTTCTATTTGTTCATTACTATGCGGTACATCCTTTATTTAGTCACTTCCTTTCGCTTTTAATCAGAGCAGGGCCTTGACAAAGCTGCGCCAGCGAACCCTGTTCCCAGCCAACTTCTTTAGTTCTTCGAAGGTTTTTCCCGCCCTTTTTGCTTCCCTCTCCACCGTTTTTCTTCATGATATATTCGCGGTCTCTCTTTCTTTCGATGTCCCTGGGGGTTCCAAAACAGGGCCTGTCTCTCTATTGCACTCCGATTTTTTCTTAGAGTGTGTCCAATCCAATTTCATTTCCTGCGCCTAATTTGTTTGTCTATAGGTTCTTTTTTCGTCTGTCTCCATAGTTCTTCATTGGAGATCACTCTTGGCCAAAAGACGCGCAATATCCTTCGCAGATATCTATTGATGAAGACTTGGAGGTCCCTAGTGATTTCTGAGATAACCTTCCAGGTTTCACAACCATATAATAATATCGCCTTAACGTTGGTCCTGAAGATGCGAAGTTTGATTCTATTTGAAATCTCTCTCATCCTCCCTAGTGAGTAAAGTTGGATAAAGGCCGCGTTTGCTTTGCGGATTCTTGCTTTGGCATCTGCGGTTGCCCCTCCTTCCCGGGTCACAACACTGCCGAGGTATGTGAACTCTTCCATTTCTTCTACCTTCTTGTTATTTATATAGATTTCTCTTTGGTCTTTGGTGTTGATTTTCATCCTCTTGGTTTTAACAATATTCATCCTTACCCCTGTTATTCTGGCCTCCGCTTCAAGATTTCGAAGTTTTCCCTCAATATCAGTGTAGCTCTATGTTAACAAACAGATGTCGTCTGCAAAGTTCAGATCTTCCAATCTTTCGATGAGTCTCCATTGTATATCTCTCTTCTTCCCCTCTGTGATACTCTTCATAACTTCATCAAGCATGGCCAGGAAAATGGTGGGTGACAAGATGCATCCCTGTCTCACACCGGAATTAACTGCGAATGGTTCCGTGATTTTCTCCTGGTGTACGATCCTACATGTAAAGTCGTTATAGGCCTCTTGGATGGTTTCAATGATTTTCTCGGGTATAGCAAATCTCTTTAATGCCTTCCACATGCTACTCCGTTTTATGGAGTCGAAGACTTTTTCAAAGTTCACAAAAGGTGTAAATGAGAAATGAATTCATTTGATTGTTCGATAATAATCCGGGGTGTATTAATTTGATCTGTGCAAGATCAATTGCTCCTGAGGTTTGCCTGTTCTTTCCTGAATTGTTTTTTCACTTGGAATTTGATTCTGTTGAGAATCACTCTTGACAACACTTTACTGGGAATTGATAGCAATGTGATTCCTCTGCAATTATTGCATCTCCTTTCTTTGGTACTTTGATCAAAAGATCTTTTCTCCATTTCTTGGGCATACTTCCAGCACCATATCCTGTTAAACAGCGGATGCAGGAGATCAGTCGCAATCCACCGATAATAGTTCTAGCGCAATGTTGTCAATGCCTAGTGCCTTTCCGTTCTTGATCTGCTTTATTGATGTTTTAATTTCCTTCCTCGAGAATGACTTGGATCCTATGTCGCAACTTGATGTGTTATCTTCTTCTTTCTCTTCAGAAGTTTCATTTTCTGCATTTCCCTGGTTTAGTATTTCTTCAAAGTGTTTCTCGCCACCTGGTCAATTGCTCCTCCTCATTAGTGAAAAGTGTGCCCTCTTTGTTCTTAATTGGTCGATTCCGAATGAGTTTTCCCAGTTAGCGTCTTCGTGATATCGTACAACTCCTTCATGTTCTCCTATCACTTGATGCGGATTCCGCTCTTTGAGTTAAATTGACTATCCACTGCTTGCGGTCCATCTTACTGTACTCTTCTTTACTTTCCGTTTTTTGTTTAGGTAAGCTGTTTGGAGTTCAGCTTTTTGGGTTCTACTATTGTTCAGTTTGAGTTTCAGCTCTCTCTCTCTCTCTCTCTCTCTCTCTCTCTCTCTCTCTCTCTCTCTCTTATGAGCTTCCAGATGTTCGTAGTCATCCATTTTTTCCTTCTAGGTTGTCGATAGTACTCTTTCTGCTGTGCGTAAATGCGCTCTTTATCTTGCTCCTCGATGTTATCATTCTTCTCCATTCGCAGTTCCTCAAACCTGTTGATAATGTCACTTTGAATTGTTGTTTGTATCTCTCTTCGCGCAGTTTCCCTACATCGAATCTTCTTCGCTGGGGGTATATGTTTTCCTGTTAGCCGCAATTTTAATGCGGATGCGTGCAGTCATCAGGTGATGGTCGCCATCTACATCCGCACTCCTCCAGTTTCTGACGTCCAGTAGAGATCTCTTCCACTTTCTTCTGGTGGTAAAGTGGTCGATTTGGTTTTGAATATGAAGAGGACACTCATGACATTTTATGGCATCTCTTATGAGGGAAGATAGAGCTGCCGATTAGATCATTATTAGCGCAAAAGTCTATCAGTCTTTCTCCGTTATCACTTCTATCAGCTATTCTATACCGATCCATCACTTGTTCTAGGCCTAGGTTATCAGCTGCTACTTTTGCATTATCCATAACAATGACTATATCTTTTTTCTTGATTGTTCGCATAGTCTCTTTTAGTTGTGCATATAATTTCACTTTTATTTCAGCTTCTTCTGATGCATAGCATTGAATAATTGTCACATCTTTTATCTTTCCTCTGAACGTAACGAGAATAATCCTTGATGAAATGGGCCTCCAATTAAGCAGGCTATTTCTTACTTTTCTACTCAGTATTCTTACTCCCTTTCTAATGTCGATCACTCTCATTTGGCTTCCCGGAATACAGAAAGACTTGTCTATTTGTAGTTCTTACCTCTCGAACTCGTTTCTTCATTCATCCCCAGAATATCCAGTTTACATCTTTTCGCTTCTGCCACGAGTTGCCTCAACTTTCCAGTCTTATAGAGTATTCTTACGTTCCAGAATCTTATAATCATGTCCTTTTTCAAACCAAAGGTCGTCGTTCTCTCAAAATCCGGCCTTCTTCTCTTGGTTTCTTTAATAGTTATGGTTTTTAAGCGGGAACTGCGAGTTATTAGACCACATCCGCCGAGGGGCTGCCACTTTAAAGTTCTGACATTGGCTTTCATTAGGGTGTAGATGTTGTACTGAGCGAGCGCCATTTCCTGCGCTCTTACTTTATTTGTGACTCGTTATACCGCCAGTGCTCGGTCGTCAGAGCCTCGTCGATGGTAACAGGGCCGAGTGTCTAGGCACTGTACTAGAAGGTGAGGTTGACAAATGTACTGTGCAAATGCACAGAAGAGGTTATGGGAGTCGCATCCTGTGCCTTGCACCCCACTTATTATTATCCCCCCATTATTATTAGAACATTAATTTTTTCATTAGCACAGTAATTTTTGAAGATGTAAACGTAATGCCTCTGTTGATGATTTTTTGTGGATTTTCGAACACAGCGAATCATTTCTCTAGTTGTGATATTATTTTTGAAGTTGTCGATCAAGTGAATAAAATCACATAAATTTTGTAAAACTCAATTATTATCAATATGTAAGCGTGACTTCCTTGTACTGGGATCCTAAATGGTCAATATGAAATGTAATAAGTGAAGTAACGTCTTTGAGAATATTATGTAATAAATCTTCCTGCCTGCCATTTATTACGTTCGGTTACTATACAAAAAATATAGTTTTTTACGACTTTCAATCAAATCTATCAAATCTATTTCACATATATAGAAATCAAAATTCTTTTTTTGATCATTCACTCTATTTTATTTATGGAATGATCCTTATCACGACATTGTTTAATTATGTCATAACACATAAATTTAGACACGACTAACAATAGATCATCATTGTATCTTCCGATATAATACTCTGCTCTGCAATACAAAATCATTGCTATGCATCAGTGTTTTAAGGAAAGGTTGTAAATCTTAATCGTCATGTGGTTTTAAAATTCACATCACAAGACTTAAATGATTTTCCTCAATCAACATAACTTGTGGCGGATTTCTATTTAATGCGTCAACGTGATGCATTGACTTGTCTGAGCGGTATTCAATAATATAATCAAATTTTTCGAGAAGCATCACCTATCTCGTAACGCGTAAGCACAGATCTTTCTTTTCTATACTTAAAAAAAAGCACGAGAATTTATGCTTTGTTGATTATCCTTAAAACGATTTCGTGTTCCCGCACGGATAGCGATCAGTCGATCGCCGGGGGAAAGCGAGGACGTTGGAGACACAGAAAGAAAGAAGCTATCTCTTCTCGAAGCTATTATTCTAACAAAGATTTATTAATAATTGCAATTTGATTTTTGTACAAAATCTGACCGTGATCGGACGTACAGCGTTTCGCAACGTGTATTCGAATATTCGCAGAAAGAGTTGTCGTTCGGGCGGTCGGAATGAGACGTTTGGTCGCGCTGTAATTCGGGCGCGCGGCAGTAAATGCACGTCGCGCGAGCTGTCAACAATATTTGTTTGTCACGGCGGGTGTTGTGAAAATCTCGATTTCACAAGCGTTTTATTAGATTCATGGCGAATCACCGCCGAGAGGGTTGATCGTGTCGGAGATACGCCACTCTGGTTGCACAGATCCGGACGGTCCCGATCTCGCAGTTCTCGTCGGCGACAATAGAGTTGCCGAGCGTACTGAGTAGACCGGAATGTGCCCTAGTGGTTGGAATTCGGGTCAGGGTTTTCGGAAGTACCGGGGGATGATCCCCAATATTCGGCGGAGGAATTTAGCGACAGCTAAGCCGGATCAAGCGGACTTGGTGCGTTGGGGAGATTCCCAATAAGTCTTTAGCTTTTGCCATGTGCGAATTCTGAGTTCGGTTTTCTCTTTGGCGAGGTTTTTCCGAGAACTTGTTCTCTCAAGAGCCGAAAACAGGAAAAGATGTTTTCTGTGGAAAGCGATGCTTTTTTATACCCGAGATCGATCTCGGTATTTTTGGTCGGATCAGTCAGATTGGTCGATATCGGGGGATGTATCTCCCTCCTCAGAATCGGAAAAAGAAAAGAATCGGATAATTGGCTTTTTAGCTATAAGAAATAGAAGCGACGCGGAACGCGCTAACGCTTGTAGGCGCGGAGCATGAGGAACACGGCGCGAGAGGAATACCATCGCGGATTCGCGTCTATTTCTTCGCCTGTTCTCCGAATATGTTCGGAGCACGTGTCAACAAGATTAAAAATTGGCGTAAAACGCCGTTTGCGGCCACATACGAAGTCAGGCTACAGGTCAGGCGGGCGAGCGCTTTCTCCTCGCGCGCTCTTATTTGTGCAACTTAAATATTTAATAACTCGAAAATTATTGCAAATATCGCAAAATGGTATAAGACATTTCATTTATCTCGCTCCTGTCTACCTTCTCACGAGCGATGAGAAATGGATGTCCAGTGCTACAGGACATCCTGTATATGTATATATTGTTATATATGTAACCGATATACATATATATTATTATTTATTTCTCAGAATCACGTTTTTTTAAAAAAAAATGTAATGCTTAAGGCTCTCTTGCTGCAGCTATATTGAATTATAACATCAGAAGCAAGAAATGACAAGCAAAATGTTTTTTGCACCGAAGAATTACCAAATCACTGGAGCTAATTGTTTCTAATAACTGAATAGTGACTATTATTATATTTCAAGAATTATTTTATACTTTTGCGATCTATTGAACAAACATCTTACTTTTTAATATTTTTTACAAATTTTAAGAATATGAAAATATTATGTTTTTAAGGAAAAGATACCAAATAAAGCAATACGACGCAAAAAACTTTTGCATGTCATTTTTTGTTTTTAACGTTATATAACTCATGTTGTATTGCGAAAAAGCCTTAAAAATGTGATTTAACATGACAAATAAATAATAATCTCGTTTATAGATTATTAAAATATCATTAAATCTTCATGGATTATGATTTAAAAAATTTTCGAACATTATTTTATTAATAGAAAGTAATATACATTTACATTACATTGAAATATTATAATATAATAAAATTACAATCGGACTTTCGTTTCTCGTCGGATAAGCCGAAGTGATGAATTTTTGCGAAGGGTAAAGTGAGAGCGAAATGGAGGAGAGAGAGTGAGCGTGAGTGGAGGGTGGAATGTAGAGAGAGACCATAAAAGTGAGGAAGAGTAGGATGAGGGAGTGGACAGGGAGCAATGGAAAGTGATAAGAGTGTAGCAGGAGTGGACAAAGAGTGTGGGATAGAGGTAGTGAGAGGTAGAGAAGAAATATAAAGAAGGCATAGATATATAGATATATAAAGAAAGTATAGAGTACGTAATACAGAGATGGAGAGATGGTAGGGAAATGTAATAGGGAAAGATGCTAAGAAGAGTGAGGGGAATAATGTGGAGGATTTTATGAAGAGAAAAAGGGATTTGCTAAGGAAGGACATGAAGGAGGAGAAAAATATATTTAAGAGAAGTAATTAAATAATAAGATTGCCGGAGGGAAGGGAAGCAAATAATGATTTAAGGAGTTG
The DNA here is from genome assembly GCF_055798465.1 of Pogonomyrmex barbatus. NCBI lineage: Eukaryota > Metazoa > Arthropoda > Insecta > Hymenoptera > Formicidae > Pogonomyrmex > Pogonomyrmex barbatus. Next base: position 4,118,015 of record NW_028297111.1, on the reverse strand, counting down.
GTTGGAGGAATTGAAGGAAAAGATGAAAGAGGAAATAAGAGAGGTGGCGAAGGGGCAAAAAGAGGCGATGAGAAACGAAGTAGAGAAATTGAGAGAGGAGATGAGGACTAAGGAAGAAAGGTGGGAGAAAGAGAGGGAACAGCTTAGAAAAAGAATTGAGAAAATGGAACGGGAAATGGAGGAAATAAAGATAGCGAGGAAAGAAGGAAGATAGCGAGGAGAAAGTCAGTGCGGAGAGGGCAGAAGAAAAGCTGGAAAGAAAGGAAGACAAGAAGGGAAAATGGAGAAATGGAAGAAAAAGATTAAGGGATTGGAAAAAAGATGAGAAATGAGGGAGAGGAGGGAGAGAAGAAAAAGCATTATAATAAAAGGGTTGAAAAAAAGAGAAAGGAGTTTGAGGGAGAAAGTGGCAGGAGCCTTTGAAGGGAGTGAAGATTAAAATAGAGAAGGTGAAAAAAGTGGAAGCAGGTAGTGAAGAGAAAGAGGAGATGATGATTATGAGATTTGAGAATGAGGGGATGAGAAGAGACATTAAAAATAAGTTAATTGGTAAGGAGATTTGGATAAAAGATTTGACATGGGAAGAAAGAAGAATAAAATAGAACATAAGGAGAGAGGGCGCGGAGGGCAAAAGGGTAAGGATGGAATAGGGGAAATTTGGATAGAGAGGATATGGTGGATGTGGAACGAGAAGAGAGGGGGGGATTGAGATATGCCCGGGAAAGAAGCTGAGAGAGCTAAGAGGGTTCAAAAAAGGAAGAAGGGGGAAAAGGAAAAGGAGGGAATACGAGAGATTCAAAGAGAGGGAAGGGAGGAAGGGAGAAAGGAACAACGGAAAGAAGAAGGAGAGCAGGAAGAGTAAGAGGGAATGGGGGGGTGTAGGGAAGCAGAATGTAAGGAAGGAAATGAGAATTTAGCGAGAAAGCGTTCTGGAATGTGGCGGGGCTCGCTAATAAGGGAAAGGACTTTTGGATAGAGATAATGAAGTGGGATATTGTGTTAATGAACGAGACTTGGATGGATGAAAAGGGATGGGAAGGATATAAGGAATATATATCGAAAGGTTAGATGGTAACTACAGATGGCGAAGAAGAAAAGTAAGAAAGGAAGAGCGATGGAAAGAATGCTGATAAGAGTGAGACGAAAAATTAATTAGAAGAGAGGAGAAGGGGGACAATGGTTTAATGACGATTGAAGTAGAATTGAATGGAGAGAATTGGAGGATAGTGAGAATGTATGTAAATGGGGATATGGATAGAGAGCTGGAAAGTGTGAGGGAGTGGGTGAAGGAAAGGGAGGAGAGGATAAGAATTATAATAGGAGGGGACTTTAATGTCAGAACGGGAGAGGAAAGTAGGGGAGTGGATAAGCGAAATTGGAAAGAGGGAGAAGGAGGAAAGAAATCTAAGGACAAGAAGAAATGGAGAAGGAAAAGTGCTGCTAGAGGAAATAGAATGGACAATATTTAACGGGAACGTGGAAAGGAATAGAAATGAAGCTTGGACGTATACGGTAGAGGAGAATCAGTTATTGATTACGTGATAGGAAGTATGGAAATGAAAGAGAGGTTAAAAAGGATGGAGATCGGAGTGTATAGATGGACCATCAACCTCTGATGGTGTGGATAAAAAAAAACGGAAAGAAAAAGAGGAAGGAAGAGAGGGGCAGAAGAATAAGGAGATGAGTCTGGATGTTAAAAGGCAGAAAGGAATTCATTGAAGTTTTCAAGAAATTGAGAATGAGAGACGGTGAAGTGGAAGAGATACGAAAGGAGAGAAGGATTAGGGAAATATTAAGAGAGTTGTAACGGAACGCATTCCTCCGCTCCCTTCCTCCTCCGATTTTCCCTCGATCATCAGGTGGAGTGCGGCAGTGACCGCAAAAAGCTTAGTTTACACCTGATTATTTGATTATTTTAACTTGTAATATTTCGCGAACTCCGAAGCGACGGAGTTAGAGCGTGAGAATACCGCGAAATGTTTTCGTAGTATTCCCCCCGCGCTGCACCATGCGCTGCGCCAGCGAGTGCTAACGTGCCCCGCACCGCATCTCGCGCTGTACCAGCAAGCGTTAATGCGCCCCGCGTCACGACTGCGTCTAGAATCGCCGTAACCGTCGCCGCGCCGCGTCTCACTACCGAACTCCTCTTCCTACTCCTAGATATCCGCTCCTATTCCTTATCTCTCTAATTAGACCGATTCCTTTTCCTCGCTCCCGTGGAAAAGGATGCTACTTCCGAGATCGACCAATCTGACTGATCCAATCGAAAAATATCGAGGTCGATCTTGGGTATAAAAAGGCATCGCTCTCCACAGAAAATCATCCTGTTCCGTGCTTGCCTTCTTAGAGCACGTCTCACAGAAAAGCGAGTATCCGAACCCGATTCCGGTAGAAAGCCACAGGCTTATTGGGAGTCCCATATATTGGGACTCTTCTCAACATGGTTCGCTTGGCTAGGCCGAAAACCGCCTCCGAACCGTCCACGGCAAGCCGAGAGTTGCTGGGATCTTTTCAGTGAATCCGCTCGATGATCTGACTCCGTCGTATCCGAATTTTGCCGCCGTGTATCGAGGTGCCCCCCGATACAATCGCTCCTGTGACCGATCAGTTCCGAGTATCAGGATACACCCCAGCCGACCGAGTACACTCGGCAGTCCGAGCCCTCGCGACTCCTTCGCGAGAACGAAAAGAGCACGGGTACATCCGTTCTCCGACCCGAGTAGTCATAAAATTTTCCGCAAAAATTACGCCCTCGCGAACGACATCCACACCCGCGATCTGAACCACGCATGTGCGATTTAAATCGCCAAATTTAAAGATCCGCGACAACACGTGCGATACCGCTGCGCGCCCCGCATCACCCAGTTACGCACCGCGAGCTTAGTATCGCACTGACCGCCGGAGCGATATCTCATCCGTATAAAAACGTGTTAACACGCGCCGATCGCCGTCCCGCCCATTCACGGCCAATTCTATTCGCATTCCTTTGGATTATTTGTGCGTCTTCATCTGACATTACTCATTGTTTTTTTCTTTATTATTAGTTTCGAATAAACGATTGTTAACTTATACCACGATCTATTATAATTGCGACCCTTCTCATTCTGTCTCCAACGCTTCCCCACCTGGTAATCGACTGACCACTATCCGCGCGGGAAAGCGAGATGTTTTAGCGTAGTAGAGCAAAGGAGGAGAGAATAAAAAGAGGCTGATAGGAAGAATATATAGAGAAAAAAAGAAATGTTAGGAGGGTCTTGAGGAAGTGGAGGAGAGGCGAGGGTGATGGGCAAACGTATAGAAGGGAGAAGTTGATATATAGGAAAATGTTAGAAGAAAAGAAAAGAGAAAATAACGATAGATGGGAGAGATAGGCAAAATATAAGAATGGAGGGTCAGATTTGGGAAGTGGTGAGTTAGGGAGAGGAGAAAAAAGAGAAGAGTGAACGAGGGGATCAGAGTGGAAGAATGGGACAAGTATTTTAAGGATTTGTTAGGAATGAGTGGAAGGGAAATAGGAAGGAGAGCAGGGAAGGATCAAGAAGAGAGATTGACAAGAGAGAAGATAAAGGAAGTATTCAGGGAGGTTTTATTTCATGAAAAATAAGGCGATTAGGGTGAGAAGTTTAGAAATATAAAGGAGAGCAGATAGAAGAATGGGTTTGGGATATGATAGAATCTGGAATGGAGAGGGATTAAAGAGTCATAGTACCGATAGTTAGCAAGATTAGGGAGATCTTTAGATAAGAAAGGATTAGAGCTAAACGTGAGCAAGACAAGCATTGTGCGATTTAGAAAGGAGAGGAGGGGAGGACGAGAAAAATGAATTGGAGATGGAAAAGAGGAGTGATAGAGAAGGTGATGAAATACACCTATCTATCACAATGCAGAGCAATGGAAGGCAGGCAGCACATTTAAGGGAAAGGATGAAAAGAGGAATACGGCGGTAATGGGGATGGGGGATTGGGAAAAGAAAGTTTAGAGGAGATTGCGAAAAGAAACTTTGGTTTGTTTCAATGTGTTAGTATGATTGATAGTGAGGTATGGAATAGAAATTTGAAGGTGGAGAGAGAGGGAAGTAGTGGAAAGATTGCAGGAAAAATATCTAAGGTGGATGTTAGCGATGAAGTGCACTGAGATGTACGATTAAGAGTTACAGAGAGGGAAGTTAAGGGAAAGAGCTGGAAGAAGAGCTTTAGGTTTTGAAAGAAGATTGGAGAAAGGGAGAGGAAATGGCAAAGAGATGCTGGAAAGAGCTAAAGGAAGGAGAAAGGAAAAGATGTCGAAGTGGAAAGAGGAAAGAAAGGGATACTTTGTGGAAAAAGGAGTGGATTGGGAAAAAATAGAGGAAGAGGGGATAGATTTGGCGGATTTAATGAAAAGGAATTGCAAAGAAAAAAAAAAGATGAGAGAGGATAAGGAAGTCAAAGTACAATGAGTTATATAAATAGATAAAAAACGAGGAAATTTCGAAGTATCTGAAGTAAGGATGAGAGGAAAGTAGACAGAAGGTAGTAAAGTTTAGACTGGGAGGTGGAATGAGGGGAAATAGGTATTGGATGGATGAAGAACAGAGGTGTAGAGTATGTATGGAGATGAAACGTGGCAGTATATCTGGGAAGCGTGTATTGGATGGGGGGAAGGGAAGGAATGGCAGGAGATGATGAGAGTGATTTTAGGAGAGACGGAGAAAGAGTGAGCAGTAGGAATGGGAAAGGAGGAAAGAGAGGGGGTGACGAAAGGGAGAAAAGGAGAGAGAGTGGGAGAGAAAGAGGGGGGAAGAAAGAGGAGGTGTGACAGATTGAATGAACGGATGAAGGTGTGAGTATGCGCGAAAAAAACCGGAAGTGATGATCCTGGTAGGCTAAATTGTAGGGACAGCGGCGTGTATATGTGTGTGTGAAATAGATTAAAGTAAGTTAGGTTAGAGTAGGCAAGAAATCAGAAAGCAGCATTTAATTTGTAAGGCGAACGATGATTATAAGAACAATAATTGTAATTTGTAATTTGTAATTGATAATTGTAATGAGATTGTTTTTATAACCCTAAGGAAAATCAATAAATCTAATTATATTATTACTATTATAATAAAATTACAATCTTTAATACACAATCAATTGTTATTTCTTTAATATCACAACTCTAAACATTTGTTTAAAAGTGGATATACAAATCAAAGACCAGAAGAATTTAAAAATCCAGTCAAATTTAGTTTTGAAGAAACTTCAATATGATATCGAAAATGACAACATATAGTTAAAATAAGATGTCTTTTGTGTAAAAAATAATTAAGTTTAAAGCATTTTTTTATTGAGTATCATTATCATAATATCATCGCGCTCACTGTGATCACAATCACGAATCGCGTTTCTCAGCCGCGCGCGAAATAACAACACTTTTTTATAAAAAAACGGAACTTTATTACGACAATAGAACAATTAATACGTCACGGACACACGTCCGTCTGCCTCAAATCTTTGCGTCAACGACCGCTTGACGACCGCGTCGACAAGGAACGATCTTCAAGTTGGAAATCGATATGAGAGTAGCGCCGAGCGAAACACCACTCGGTCGTAACACTACTCCCTCTTTGGAATTGTCCCGACAATTTCAGGGAACTCGCAGAAAAATCTTCTTCCATGGTGAAATTTTCAGGGAATCTGTAGGCTTCCTGCTCTATCCTGAGCTACTGCTGCGGGTTACTGAGCGCCAAACTTCATCCCTCCCGGAAGTCCCGTGCCGCTGCAAAATCATCTTCCCTCTTCTTTCTTGATACTTCTTCGTCTTGCATTTGTGTCTTGCGTAACCTCTCTCTTGAATCTTCGGACAAGAGAGGGAAAGCTTCCGTAGACCCTTTCGTTCTTACGGACATCCCAAGTCCCCACCTCGGCATTCGCCCTAAATCCCTCGGAAAAACCACGGTTCAAAAAAAACCGGGCAGTCTTTAAAAAAAAAAGATTTCTTTAGCTGGATGTATGGACAGTAAGCAGAACATTTTCCTCTTAAAACATTTTCCTCGGTGCTAACAAACCTCAAACAAGAAACGTAAACATAAACAATACATAAACAGTACCTACTAAAAGAACTTTCTTTCAAATTGTTTCCCCAAAAATGAAATATCTACATATCTTTTTTATACATTTATAGGCTCAGTTTCGATTCTTTTTCTTACAAATTTTTCCTTTCCTCAAATGTAACTAATTTAAATGCATCACTTTACTTTTATGTCTTTTTATTTTCTGAATGCAATAAACTACGTCGTTCAATTTCCTAATCATCTCATAAAGTCCTTCCCAATTACTTTGCAATTTGGGAGCCCTTCCTCGCATCCTCTGAGGATTATAAAACCAAACCTTCTGGCCAGGCACAAAATTCAGTCGCCTATCCTTTCGATCATAATTCATTTCATTCCTTTGCGATTTCAAATCCATATGTTGACTCGCAACATTATGGGTATGATTCAGTTTCTTCCTCAATCTAAATGAATATCCTCTTTCCTGAGGAATATCACCGGTTTTAGAAGGACAACCACGAAGAAGATTTATAGATAACCTTAATTCTCTTCTTAAGTTTAACTGTGCAGAAGTAAAACCTGTGACTTCATGCTTGGAAGATCTGTAAGCCAATAATTCTAAAGGAACCCAATGATCTCAATCATCTTTCTGATTTTCTGAAATAAATTTAGATAAATAATTTAACAAAATCTGATGTCGTTCCACTTGACCGTTGGATTGTGGATGAAGGAAGAGGAGTAATGCGAGTTTTCTTTATTCCTAAAATTTGACATAACTCCTGGAACATTCGCGATTCAAAATTCCTTCCCTGATTCGTATGTATTTCTATTGGCATTCCATGCTTAGATACTATCTGGCTTATAAAGACTTCTGCCACCGTACTAGCTTTGATATTTTTGAGTGGAAAAGCTTCCATCCATTTTGAGAAGCAGTCACTACTAACAAATATTTATTCCCGGAAGAAGAAAATGATAAGGGATCTAACACATCCATCTGTACCCTCTCAAAGGTTTGAAGTGACGCTCAAAGCACTCACAATATAAATCTGAAAAGTAGATTTTTCCTTCCAGCAGGACATTTTTTAGCAACACAAACTTTATAGGTCCTTATCCAATGTTCTACATCCTGTTTGCATGTTTTTCAAAAGAAACGCTTCCGAATCTTTTCAAGAATTTTATTAACTCCAAAACTTATTCTCCTGTAGGAGAATTATGAGCCTCCTCCAAGATCTGCTGCATTATTTTTTGAGGAACAACAATTTGAAAAATAATAGTTTTCAAATCAGGAGACTCTCATCTCCTATAAAGAATTCCATCCTTAATAATCAAAGAATCCCATTGAGACCAATAAGTTTTCGAAGAAAAATTCCCGAAAATAATCTTATGTCGAAAAGGACGACTATTTATTTCTTTACTCCGAAAAACTTCAACAATCGAAGGATTTTCTAACTGCGCTTCGTCAATCCTTCGATTCTCTTCTTTTTAAAACTATCCTTCCTAAATATTCTTCTTTATTTTCCTCCTCTTTTCTTTCCACTCTGGCGTAATAAATGCAGTCATTTTCCGCATAGGGATGTCTTGATAACCTATCTGCGTTCCCATGCGATTTTCCTGCTCGATGAGAAATTTCGAAGTTATATTGCTGAAGACGTTCTAATCAGCAGACCAACTGTCCTTCCAATTCCCTAAAAGACATCAATCAGAGAGAAACATGGTCAGTTCTTATTAAGAACTCACGATCATATAAATAATGATAAAAACTCTTTAACGAATTCACTATCGCCAATAATTCTCGACGAATAACACAATAATTCCTCTCAGTTTTATTTAGAACCCTACTAAAATACGCAATAGTCTTTTTCTTTCCATCTTGTATCTGAGACAAAACAACACCAATACCAATGATTAGAAGCATCAGTATCTAAAATAAACTTCTCTGTCTCAGTCAGAAAGGATAAAATAGGAGAAAAAATAAAAAATTGTTTTAAACTCAAATGCCTCTTGATATTGATCATTCATTTAAACCTACACTGATATTAAAGAAAACAAAGGTTTTACGATTTGAGAAAAACTCTTAACAAATTTCCTGTAATGGGAACAAAATCCTAAAAAGCTACGAATTTGTTTCTTATTCCGTGGAACAGACCAATCTTGAACGGAAGCAATCTTTTCAGGATCCGTAGAGATCTCTTCTTCAGAAATCTCATGTCTCAGATATTTTATTTTCTCCCAAATAAAGAACACTTCTTCGGATTAATCTTTAAATTTGCTAATCTAAGACGAAGAAAAACCTCCCGAAGATTAGCCACCATTTCTTCAAAAGTTTTGCTGAAAATAACAACGTCATCTAAGTAAACTAAACAAATTTTATTCATCATTTGATGAAGAATCTTTTCCATCGTTCAAAAGTCGCCGGAGCATTACATAATCCCAATAGCATAACAGTAAATTGTCATAAACTATTTCCAATAGAAAATGCCGTTTTCTCCTTATTCTCAGAGCGGAGTTTTACCTGCCAGTACCCCATCACTTTTTAAATCAAGAAAAACCAAGAATTCTTGAATAATCGATCAAGAAGATCATCTATTCTTGGTAATGATAAGAATTCTTGTCAGTGACGACATTGAGTTTCTTGTAATCAATACAGAATGTGTGTGAATGTGTTCTCAGTGTTCCGTTTTTTTCACAATTACCGTAGGTGAAACCCAAGGATTATGTGATTCTTCTATTACCCCTTGAATTTTCTTTTCTTCTATAATTTTCTCTACTTCATTACACATCTGTAAAGGAATGCGCCTCGGAACTTGCTTAATAGGACCTGATCCCCCTACAGAAATAGAGTGCTCGATAACCGAACAATTGCCCGCCACAACGTTTTCGGAAAAGACATCTTGAAATTCATTAATAAATTTAGTAAAACGCTCTTTCTGCGAATTACTCAATCCTTCAGAATTTCTTGTGGAGAACTCTGCCAAGAATTTCGGAACTTTCGAAATCTCTTTTCCAAAATCATTTATGCGTGAACAAGAAAAATTCTCTTTCCTGGAATCAGTTTTTACAATCGAAGACTCTATTTAATCCGATTTTAATAAGGAAATCCGCTTCAAAAAATGCATTCATCTACTATATTTACTACAAACATAGGACATTACATTTCTAAAGAAAATTTTCCTAATTCCATTCGTACTAAAATGTTACGTCCAGCCCAGAGTAAATTGTAAAATTTATTTTAAGAATTAAGAATTTAAATGGATGAGAATTGAATGGACTCGGAAGGACGAACAACTACTTTTTTGAGAATCAGACGTGATCTCGAGTCGAACGTACTGTTTATGTCTCGGCACTGGGTCAGTGATAAAGAATCGCTAAGATGCCTCGCTGTAGACGTACGTTTGTCAGTCGTTTTTTAAAGAAACTTAATTCTTATTACCAGGGAAAGACCTCGTGCAATCAATAGGATGGAGAAAAGAAATCGAGGATTTTTAAGAAAGTAAAAATTAAAATTTAAATTTAAACATTGATTTTAATTAGTAAAATAAAAGTATACATAATATATTAAAAAAAGACGGAAGAAATAAAAGAAGAAATATTTGTGTAGATGTGTGTGTGTGTGTGTGTGTGTGTGTGTGTGTGTGTGTGTGTGTGTGTGTGTGTGTGTGTGTGTGTGTGTGTGTGTGTGTGTGTGTGTGTATGTGTGATATCGCGGGTGTTACATAAATGCGGCCATCGGGTAGGATTCTTACGAAGGAGAGTGTGAATGTATGATTGAATCTTTGATATGATAATCCTACTCGGTAATACAATTAATATTCTTTGATTAGCTGAACTGGTAATTACATAATAAGCAAAATGAAGGAAAATTACAAAAATATAATAAGAAAAATAATAAAAATTGTATATAATATGTGTATGATGACAGGAGATTAATACATGAAGGTTAAGGAGAGGAGTATCCTTATTGTTCCTCGAGAAATGGAGTGATCAGGTCGATAGGATGGGATTCTTCGTTTTCTATATCCTCAAAAAGAAGTTCGCCACCTCGGAATAGAGAACCTGGGGATAGGGCGTAGAAGTCTAAAAGATATTCTGCATCGGATGGATGCATGGGAGAATAACTAGGTGCGATCATTTGATATTGACATTGTGTCGGAGCAGAAGAAGGAATAGAATTAGCTGAAAATGCTGAAGGTTGATTTAGGGAGGATTCAGGAGTAGTAATAGTTAATGTTGACGGTTTAATCGGCTCTTTCGATATCTGCTTAGATTTCTTGGTTCGGCTCTGACATTTGCGACGATTTCAACTGCAACTACGACGATGATGGGATCGTTTTTTAGTATTGCATTGTCGAATTTTAGAAGCTGGGACTTCCGTTTGATTCACTAGGAGGAAAAGAATTGATCAATGAAAAGAGGTGTGAATGTGTATGAGAGAGAGAGAGAGAAAAAGGAAAAATCAACCAGGAACCTTGTATAACTCAGACCGGTTAAAAGAGAGAGAGAATGAGAAAAGGAACCGGGGATCTTGTAAAGCTCTAATCAGTGTAATGAGAGAGAGAGAGAAAAAAAGGAAATGCAACCGAGAACCTTGAATAGTTCTAACCAGTAAATAGAAAGAAAGGAAGACAACCGGGAGCCTTGTATTTTTTCTTCAGAAAGTTGGGATCTTTCGTGAATCGAAGTGTTCGAATAATTCGAATGGTTGGTTGAATGAATGGAAGTGACACTAATGAATTAATAATGCTGCCGCGGTTCGGAAGCAGCTCTATTTATATGGGATGATCAGGGTCCGAATCTTAGTTGGAAAGGCAAGACGGTGGCAAGAACTCTGTGCATGCGTGCGTGCGTGCGTGCGTGCGTGCGTGCGTGCGTGCGTGCGTGCGTGCGTGCGTAAGGATAGGATGTTTACATTAGATGTCTCCTTCGCTTCTGTTTGGCACGTGCCAAGATAACAGTATTCAGACTTGCGACGGCTCTAACTCTGGACTAATAATAATAATAATAATAATTCTTTGCATATTCTTTTTAAAATTTCTTTTTAAAATTAAGCGTATCATTATAATAATCAGAGCAGTTGCAAATCTTTCTCTTGTTTTTTGAAATTCAATATAATTCAATATCTTATGGAAGAAGAAATCAATATTCTTATATGAAGAAAATTATATTATTTGTTATTATTTCTTTTTTGGAAAGAAAAAAATCGTGGACTCCACTGGACGTAACAAAAAATTTTAAATCAATAGGAACCTCCTCCCCGGTATCTCAATTTTCTGTTTTTTACTCAAATTTGCTATTCGATTTAATTAATTTTCTACTAAGAATCGAAACATTGGAGCCTATGTCAATTTTGAAAACACATTCTTGCCTATCTACATTTCCACGAAAACAAAAATTATTTGAATTTCCAGTTAAATTTCCAAAAGAAAAACTCCTCCTTTTTGAAGTCTCTTTCAATGCCGAGCTCCGCGGAACCCTCACGCAGAACTCGGCAAACCCGAGTTTCCCTGCTTTGAATTAGAAAGTGCGGGACATTCAGCCCGAAAGTGTCCCTTGGCTCCGCATTGTCAGTATTCTCCTACATTTCGGAGAAATTTCCTCTTCTCTTTAAAATTTTCAGGTTTCCTATGATTTAAAACACTCATCTTTCGATTCCTAAATGTTTTGTTCTGTTTATTCCCAAAATCAGTTCTCTTGTTATAATTACAAAAATTACAATTTTTCGAAAAATTATAATTATTTTTTTTTTCCAAAACTGTTATCTTTAATAATTTTTATCGCCATTGCTCTTTCAACAACAGCCCTTTAAAGATATGAGCCTTTGTAAACTAAAATCTGTTTTATGTATCTGTCTATAAGCGCAACAATGAATTGCGAACGCGCAATTTTATCTTGTAAAGGGGACAGGCGGACACTCCGGATAAGCAAGGGACGAGATAAATGTTTTAAATCCGAACCAAGAAGCTAACTTCTCCCTGAAATTTTGTTTTTGATTTATGAACTGCACATAATAAGTTTGTGTCGAAAATTTTTCTCCAAAGCGCAATTCTAATCGCGAAACCAAATTATCGAACTGCGAATTTTCCAATTTATCTTCCTCTAAAACCGCATGCGTCTTCCCTCTAAGACACGACGCTAATACGACAACTTTCTCCGCATTCCCCCAATTATTCGTACGCGCGATTAAATTAAATTGCGTCAAAAATTCTTGCAACGGGACACTTCCGTCATAGATATCAGGCTTTAATTTAAAAGCCTGATGAAAAGAGATTATTCACAAAAATTAGAATTGGGGATGGTGTGGCTTGGTGTGTAGCATTGCTCCTCCGAATGCTGTTCTAACTCTCCCTATTGACCGGGAAGCAAGCAAGTCTCTTTGTTGCAACAGCGTAGTTCTGTTCTCGTGAGACGAAGCTCCTCCAATGTGAGTCTGAAAACCGTCTCCATATCTGTCGTCTCCGATTGCTCCATTCGCACACAAGTTCTCTTCTTAGCCATCTGCCTTCCTGTTGCACTATCGGAATTCACGGATTCCGTTTGCTGTTTCCGTCACACCTCCAATGCCCGCCAGCGCCAGACTCTCCGTCATATCAACGACGATCGGTCCGATGGATTGTTACGATCCCGGATGACCAAAATGTCGCGCTCACGACGGTCACAATCACGAATCGCGTTTCTCAGGAAAGCCGCGCGTGAAATAACAACACTTCTTTATAAAGAAACAGAACTTTATTACGACAATAGAACAATTAATACGCTGCGGACAAACGTCCGTCCGCCTCAAGTCACAACAATCACGCTTGATAATCACTTGACGACCGCGTCGACAAGAAACGATCTTCAAGTTGGAAATCGATATGAGGATAGCGCCGAGCGGAACACCGCTCAGTCGTAACAATATCTATAATGAATGATGCAATATATAAATTTATATCATATGAATTTATTATTTATATCATATGAAAAGTTTTGTCTAAACATTCTTTTATATATCTCATCGTTTCATTGACAATTGAAAGGATCAAATATATGCGTTAGTCTTTGAGGAATTGTGTCCCTTAAAACTTCAATTGAGCTGAAATAAAGAAAAGACATCTTAAACTTTTGTGTTTTTAAAAAATATGTTATTAAATATGTTATTAAATACGTCTAGAAATTAGCGTATAGAGGCAATATAACAGCGCAAAGAAATAACAACGTAAGTGAACAAAAATAATTTTAAATTTAAGATACTATTATAATACAATAAAGAAAGAATGATTGAAAAATGATTGAAGTGGATGTTTTTCTATATGTAACTAAGGAAAATAAAAAAAAATTATTCTTATTGTTATTTTTATTTGTAATACATAATGCAGAAAAATAATTTTGCCACGCAAACGCTACATAGAAGCACAAACGTATGTATATAATGATGTTTTCAGGTTATTTCTGAAAGATGCAATTTCGTAAAATAATTTTCTAATGGTTGAATTTGGCAAAAAAATTTCCTTTAATTTTTATTCTTAGAAATAAGTTTAAATTTCACAGATATAGTAGTGGGGTGGAGGGAGGGGGATATTTTAAAAAAATATGAAATTTTTGGAAAATCTAAATACATAGTTAGCACATAAAGAACTAAAAAACAAATAAAGAACTAAAAGTTTTGTCTAAACATTCTTTTATATATCTCATCGTTTCATTGACAATTGAAAGGATCAAATATATTAGTTTGAAGAATTGTGTCCCTTAAAACTTCAATTGAGCTGAAATAAAGAGAAAAGACATCTTAAACTTTTGTGTTCAAGGAGAATCAAATCGGTTTCGAATAGTTATGATAAATCCCTTGTGAGAGAAAAATAATATATATGCATGCCACAACATTGTGTTTTAAATATTTCAAAAGCTATTAGTTTTTTGTTGTTTATGTTATAATTTTTTTTATGTAAAATTATGTAAAATTTATGTAAAATTATTATGCTCTATTAAATTCTGTCTGTCTTTTCTATTATCATTATTTCATGTTTCTGTTTCCATTAAAATAGGATATTTTTATACATACCTAACAAATATGCCTTTTATGTTTTATTTTTAATGTAAATTTACATATATACACTTTTAATTATCTGATATTTTCTTATTAATTATTCTCATATGTTGGCATGACTAGATCGAATTAGTGATAGAATACAAAGTTGGTGGATCAGTAATGCCAAGTTCCGGAATCTTCACGGTGAGAGTAACTAGGCCGTTAGGCGGTCAACCTGATTTGGGTCTCACAGTAAACGAGGATCTAATAATCACAGAGGTCCGCCGAGGATCACTTGCTTATCGAACAGGTAGTTTAGCACCTGGAGACAAACTACTTGCAATAGATGGGCAAAATCTAGATCCTGGGGATTTGCGACAAGCTGCTCAATTATTGCATCGACCTGGTGGCTCAATAGTTGCTTTAACCATTAGAAAACCGGATCCTAATACGGAAATAAGGTATTTAATGACAAAATATTTTTAATAAAAATTAGCTTTATACATTTTATTAAAGTTTATTATTTATTATTTTTATAAGATATTACACTAAAATAAAATTTAAAATCTATAGCAGATATATTTTTCTAAATAAAACTAATAGTAAAATATATTTAAAAATATCAAAAATAGATCAAAAAATTATTTTGTTACATTTATTTAATCTTCAATATTAATACAACAAATTTTGCATTTATTTATCGCATGCAATGTAAAAATAGAAAATTATTTCTTTAACAGCACATATAGATACTAACAAGAAAACATAACAAACTGTCTCTCTTCATTTTAATCAGTTTCGAAAATATTAAAGAATAGACAAAAATTATACATAAATATTTTTTTATATTTGCGTTCTCACACATTAAGAAAATGAAATCATCTCTTGAAGAAAATCGATTTTTCTTCCTGAGTGAATGTCATCCAAACTGTCAAAAACATGGAAAAAGGTTTTAAAAAAAAATTTTATGGTTGCAAATGAACTTTACAAGGGTGAATTCGAACTGTTTAAAAATGTTATATTTTTTAAAACACTCTCATCTGACCCTTAATTTTCAAAAATTTTTAAATTTTTATAGCGACAAAATTAAAGAGCATTTTATGTTGAAAACAACATATATAAGAATAATATATATAAGAAAATCATTATCCAAAAACACATTTTTGAAAATGAATGACGATGACGAGGACGACATTACATATCATTCATTTAATTTTCATCGTAAAACAGATAGTTGTAATGTTCGAATATATTTTATTAATGAATATTTATATTTTGTAATGTTTTATTACCGTAACACTATTCAAGACAGTTTTGCTAAGGCATAGTTTTATTTGTATTGTTTACATGAGCATTGGTATAAAAGAATGCAGATCGTTACAGCAGTTTTCACAGTTTTATAATTGAATTCGAAGAATTAAAATATTACGAGTGCGTGATATGAAGATTAATAAGTGAATATATGCTTTTAAAAGTTTTTATTGCTGCTTATTTCATACATTTTTAGTTTTATAGGTTCTTTAAGTTGAAATTTATATAATAATTATTTGTTTTATTTAATTAGAACTTTTTATAAATATTTAATAGAATCTACTAACTTTGATAATATTTTTTAAAATCTTTTAGACAGTAATACATGATTTATGTATCAAGAAATGCAGTCGCGATTCGTCGCCAAGTGTACGCGCTAGCGCTTTTCGAGTGCAAGACCGACAGTGTCCTTTTATGCGAGCCAGTGAGTTGCTAATATCCGTGATTATCAGAACTCAATAACAGGTGAACCGATCAAATTTTAGATAGGCGCAATCGATTACTTAGATTTAAATTTAAATTATAATAAAAGTGATCTTATTTTTTGTCTATGTATCCTATAAGCAGAGATATTGCAATCCAAAATTCAAATCGGGAAATTTATATTCAAGAAACATCATTATTATTATTGTCATCTTCGCTGTCTGTATGGATTACAGTTTCAATTTTTACTGCTACGAAGTGGCGGCGCTAGCAATCAAATCTTCGACATGATATACGAATATTATATAATTTCATGATCATTTCATGATCACTTTCTTCTCTCTTTGTCTCTGTTTTTGTCTCTTCGCATATTTTCGCATCCGTTTCGCAATTTTTCCGCATAACTTTGCAGCAATTCCGCAATTCTTCTGTAACCTTTTCGTATATTTCCGCAATCTTTCCACAACTCTCTCACAAACTTTCCCAAATATTAACTCAACCATTACACAACTCTCTCGTAATCTTTTCGTATATCACCACAACCATTCCTCAATTTCTAAGAAATCATTCAGCAGTTTATCAACAACTTTTCCGTAATTCTTTTGCAATTTTTCACATATTTCCGCAATCATTCTGCAACTTTCTCACAATTTCCGCATATCTCCGCAATCATTCCACATCTCTCTCATAATCTTTCCGTAATTCTTCCGCAACATTTTCGCATATCTCAGCAATCTTCTGCATATCTTTGTAATCATTCCACAATATCTTAGGAACATCTCCGCAATCTTTTGTAATTTTTCCGCATATTTCTTCAATCATTCCGCAATCCTCCCGTAATTTTTCCATATATCTCTGCAATCATTCCGCAACTTTTACACAATCTTTCCGCGTATCTTCGCATCCCTTTCGCAACTATTTCACAACTATATTTCAATCATTCTGATACTTTTCCACAATCTTTTCATTCCTTTTATGACTCTCTCGCATCTTTTCTGCAATTATCTTTGCAACTATTTCACAACCATTCCGCAAATATTCCGCAACATTTCCGCATTTTCCTACAACTATTCTGCAACTTTCCCACAATCTTTTAGCATAATTCCTCAATCATTCCACAACTCTTTTACAGTCTTTCCGCCTCTTCAGAATTATTACGCAATTCTTTTGCAATCTGTCCACATTTCTGCAACTATTCCGCATATTAAAATTGTATATATATATATATATATATATATATATATATATATATATAATTTAATTATTAGAACTCTGGCATAAAAAAATCAGAAGACACTGTAGTGTCTCGGGTGTCAAGTCAATCGAACACTACCGCGTGACTTTACGCAAGTCGAGATGCGAGCACCCGAAAATATCGAATCTCAATAATGGATAAACCGATCAAATTCTAAATAAACTCGATCGGTAACTTGTCCGTGAGTCCGATTTGCATAATAAAAATATTTTTATTTTTCTGCTACGTGCCCTATGAGCGGAGATATTGCTACGTAAAGTCCGATTTGAAAATTTTTACTTTAAGAAATGTCGTTGCCTTTGTATGGTTACAATTTTTGTCACGAGAAGCGCTATTGATTCAATGTACATTGTCAATGATTTGCTGAGTGCTACAGTGATCTTGACTTATTGGCCTGATTTATTCGCAAGGTCAATAAGACTTTCACTAAAAATCACTGAAAGATTTGCATTGACAATTCGTTTATACTGTTCACATATATCTTCTTTATATCTTTATCTGAATTAATCTATTAACACATTCAGTCGATAACATATTCAATTGATAATATCAATAGATAAAATAGTTTATGCACTGACCTACGATACAAAATCTTGCGGAATCGATAATACAGCAATATAAAAAACTATTTATTATACGCACTCGCATAGTATAATAAAAGAGATACTAGAGCTTATATCCTATATAAACAAAGTGCATTACCAATTATGTTGTAACGGAGCGCATCCTTCCGCTCCATTCCTCTTCCGGATTTCCCCCGACCGACCATCCGTCGGGGACCGCCGAACATCAGGCGGAGTGCGGCAGTGGCCGCAAAGAGGCAGCAATGCCTCCTTTTTTAATACTTGTATACGCGAACTCCGAAAGCGTCGGAAAATACCACGAAAACACGTATGTTTTCGTGATATTTCCCCGCACCGCGCCAAGCGTCGCGTCAACAAGCGCGAACGCGTCCCGCGCAGCACCGACGCCGCGCCACGCAACCGAGCGAGCGTCCCGCACCGCGCCACGACCTTCCCACCGAATTCCTTCCCTACCAAAAAACCAATCATCCCCCGATCCTTTTTTTTCCGCTCCTGGGGAGAGGGATGCAACCCCGAGATCGACCAATCTGACCGATCCGACCGAAAATACCGAGATCGATCTCGGATATAAAAAGACATCGCTCTCCACAGGAACTCACTCCTCGTTTACTCCTGTTCCTAGCTCGTTTTCCGAGAGCCCGTCTCAAAGGAAGCGAGCATCCGTAACCGGTAGCAAGCCTGAGATTTGTTGGGGTTCTCCCCAACGCGCCAAGTTCGCTTGGCCTGGCCGAAAGCCGTCTCCGTAGCTCGCACGGCAAGCCGAGAGTTGCTGGGGTCTCCCCAGCGCGTCGAGTTCGCTCGACCCGACTCCGCCGTTCCCGAGATTTCACCGCCGAGTATCGGGGTTCTTCCCGATACGACCTCTCCGAGCACCAGGGTACACCCTGGTCGGCCGAGTACACTCGGCACCGCCACTTTCTTCTCCGTACACAGCCGGGGCCCTCCCCGGCTGGCCGAGTTCACTCGGCATTCCGACAGACAGACGAGGGGCGCACCCCCCGTCAGCCGAGCACTCTCGGCAGGGAACGGGCACACCCGTTCTCCGATCTCAACGATCCGCCGACCTCGCGAAATATCCACCCTCGCGACAACACCCGCGACACGCGTGCACGATTAAATCCACGCCGATTTAAAGGCCCGTGACGAACACGTGCGACACCGCCGCCGCCGCGCGCGCCCCGCCGAACTGCGCGCCGCGATCAGTATCGCGCCGACCGCCCGAGCGATCTCTTATTTTGTATTCACGCATTATCCGCGCGCCGATCGCCGTCTCGCCCGTCCACGGCCACGAACATTAAACGCGACGATTCGGTGCATTCCATCGCACCACTCTTAGTCAAATAAACATCGTTATTTATTATCATTCTCGCCTAACAATTTAATCACACCTTTCTGTCTCCAACATCCTCGCTTCTCCTCCTGGTAACCGACTGACCGCTCTCCGCGCGGGAAAGCGAGACCGTTTTAATGTAAATAATAAAAAAATGCATGATATTATTACAAAATTATCTTTAAAAAAAAAATAAAAGAAGGTGTCAAGTAAAGGGATATATGTGCCCTACGAGCGGAGATATTGCTACACAAAGTCCAATTTGTAAATTTTTACTTTAAGAAACGTCGTCATTATTATTTGTGTAAAAGATTTGGTATCAACTGTCATAACTGTCGGCAAGTTATAGTCTAATAAACATTAAGCTACAAGTCCACTTTAGCCAAATTATATATTTCATTTATATAAAAGATTTGATATGTCACTATTTTTAAAAAACAAAATCCAATCGATAGTATCTTTAATTTAAAAATAATAAAAACCAAATGATATGTATATCTTTTTACCCATTCAAGACTCTTTCTTTTCTAACCCAAAGAGTAGTAATTATTAGCTTTAAAATATTATTATATCGCAAAATTGCTTTACTCAATCTCAGTTTTTATTACAAAGAATTAAAGAGTAACAGTACAAAATAAATAAAATTTTACTAAAATTTTATTTAAAGGAAAAAAAGTTTTATGTAAAAACACTTGGCGTTGCTCGATCGAAGGAAAATAATGAAAATGTAAAACTAATGATGAAATTATCTGAATGTTGTAAATAAAGGCAAGATTTATTGTTTAATATGATAATTACAATTCACAATGAATGCAAGAAATTAAAATAATCGTATACTTAATTCTAATTCGTACCGTATAATTTGATAACATTTACAATTTGGACGTGCTCGTCGGTTTGTCGGGTTCGGAAATTAATAAAATTATTTGACTCAAAAGTTGAATAAATAAGTATTTATTTATTAGGTGTACAAAAAAGTTCTGAGCTTTTTTTTGTAAAATTCAATCTTTATTCAAAAACAAACAAAAAAATATTAATCAGCGAAATATTCCCCATTTGCATCAACGACCTTTTGCCATCTTTCGGGTAGCTTGCGAATTTCTTGACGATAGAAGCTCACCGGCTTCGAAGCGAGTCATCAATGCATTTTCGTATCTCTTCAAATCTCACGAAATGTGTATCAGCCAAATGATGCTGCAGCGACCGGAATAGGTGGTAATCGGAAGGCACCATGTCTGGGCACCATGTCTATATGCCGCGTGCGGGAGAAGTTTCCCAACCTAACGCAAAGATATGGTCCTGAGTCGCTTTCGCAACATGTGGTCGAGCATTGTCATGAAGCAAGATCACTTTACGACATCCTTGGCCAGTAAATGGCCTCTTTTCTTCTAATGCATCGCTCAAATTGGTCAATTGTTGTTGGTAGCGGTCTGCCGTAATTGTTTCACCCGGTTGTAACAACTCATAATACAACACACCTTTCCAATCCCACCAGATACAGAGCAAAACCTTCTTGGCGTGGATATTGGGCTTTGGCGTCGATATCGAAGATTGACCAGGGACAACCCATGATTTTCTACGTTTAGGGTTATCATAAAGAATCCATTTTTCGCCTGTAATGATTTTGTGCAGAAAATCTTTTTTCCGGAACTTTGAAAGCAAAGTAAGTGCAGTGTCACGCCGACGATTTTTGTTGTCTTCGGACAATTCATGTGGAACCCATCTACCTTTCTTCTGAACTTTTCCCATCGTATGTAAACGTACGGAAATAGTTTGCTGCGTAACGCCAAGCTGTTCTGCAAGCTCCTTTTCAGTTTGCGCAGAGTTTATATCCAGCAGTGCTTGCAATTCGTCCGTTTCAATCTTTTGAGGGCGTCCAACATGCGGTTCATCTTCAAGACTGAAATGTTCTTGGCGAAATTTTTGATACCATCTTTTACATGTAGTATGACTTACAGCGTTCTTTCCATATGCAACACAAATCATTGCCAGTGGCTTCAGCAGCATTTTTCTTCAGATGAAACGCGAAGTGGATAGAAAATCGAATATGCTCTTTTGTTATTGCCATCGTGAACACTACTGATTTTTGAGGTTATGTGCATCAAACGCCAAACCGTATGGCATTTTAGAAAGCCAAATGTCAACGCTTTAAAACCGCAAAAGGGCGAGAAGATATATAAAATTTAAATTGTTATTTTGGTAGTATGAAATCTAAAGCTCAGAACTTTTTTGTACACCTAATAAATTAATAGTGTGAATATGTATATACAGCGGAATAGATTCGCTCAACGTGTTGTTGATATATTCGGTGGTTTTATCTATGGGCATCTTGCAGTGCGCGAAGTGTGTGATGTGCACTCGGAATGCGAGGCGTGTGCATTGGAGCGAGTGATTGATTTACGGCGGAGCCTAATGGTAGCGTAGGCGCGCAATTAGTTGAGCGGTGATTCGTCGGTGGCGCTCGTAGTGTACGACGCGTTATTTGCTATTGTCGCATGATGGATGCGCTTTTGAATGTCAAGAGTGAGAATGCTCGTTCTTGTTTTTGAATTTTACATGAGAGACAAGTATGCTTGTCGGAGACTGAGAATGCTCTATCCTGTTCGTGTGGTGGTAGGAACAGTGAGACTGAGAATGCTCCGTCTCGGAATTGGAGGGTAGGAGAAACGAGTGACAAGTATGCTCGTCGGAGACAGAGAATGCTCTCCCCCGTTTTGCTTGTATCGTGAGAGGAAATATTGAAACTGAAAATACTCTGTCTCGGAGAAGTGAGAGCCAAGTATGCTTGACAGGGACTGAGAATGCTCTATCCCGATTTTCTTACTTTTACAGAGAATGATACCTAGTGTCGAGTATGCTCGGCGGAGGTCAGGAATGTCTCGGTTGTTCGGTATCGCTCGAAAATGGAAACAGGTCGGAGAATCGGATCGGTTTGGTCCTTTTACCGAGAATCGACCGGATTTATATACCCACCGCGATGGATTATTTTGCAAGTCGCAAAATATCGCAGTCGCAATCATCAACAGTGTTTTGGCGCATACGTGGCGGATGCGTGTTTCCGCGCGCGCAACGGTCGATGTGTTCGGTTATTTTTGAGCGCGGAGCCCGAACACATTTATGCTAGAATGATGCGCGGAAGGCGTATCGTTACAATAAAATTTTATTAAAATAAAAGAATTTTTATGTAAAAACGTTTGGCGCTGCTCAGACCTCTAAATATAAAAAAAAAACACGAATAAATATATATAATTTCGACTGAATGAAAAAAATAAAATGTTACAAGAATAAAAATATTTTTCAGCGTGTATATGTGAGCAAGTTTGTGCGACTAGAATTATATAGAATTTTAGTTTTAATTTCTTGCGTTCATTGTAAATTGTAAATGTGATCAAGTTATACGGTTGTGCGAATAAGAATTAAGTATAAGATTTTAATTTTAATTTCTTGCGTTCGTTGTGAATTGTAATTATGATATTGAACAATAAATCTTACCTTTATTTATGACATTCAGATAATTTCATCATTAGTTTTACATTTTCATTATTTTTCTTATTCGGTCGAGCAACGCCAAGTTTTTACATTAAAATTTTTGTTGTGATAAAAACTTAGGTTGAGTAAAACAATTTTGTGATATAATAATATTCATTCTATATTTACGATTCTTTTACATCCAGACGTTTCGATCCATTTTCGGATTATCTTCAGTAGATAATATCTTCATTATGAGTTACATGAGACGTATTAGTCAACGGCTTCACAGATTCGCACCGATAAACGTAATAATGCAATATCTCGACGGAGGATATCTCTATCCAGTTCCACAGCTGATGTAAGAGACAGTGTATGATAAGGATCATTTGAATAATTTCTGAAACATTCAATCAAATAAAGTTTTTTAAAAGTGTCAAATAGTTAGATATATAATACAAGGAACTGTTAGAGACTCACCTCGATGATATCATTAATTATAACAAAACAGTAAAAGATACACAGATGAAAATAAATAATGAATATTACAATAGCATAGTCACAAATTAAAAATACAATTTAAACTAAAGAATATAAATAGCTCATATATTGCTAGCATTTTAAGATTAAGGAAGGTTGGAATTTAATGACGCTTATAGATATTTAGATTATTGCAGAGTTAAAGATTTCCATCTTGTACGCAATATTTCTCAGTGCTTACCGATTAATGTACATAATTCCTTTTTTAATAGACACAGAATGGAAGTCTTTCATTTTATGTAAAAAGAGAGAATGAAAGAATTTTCAAAAAAATGAGCTGACTACTAAGAAAACAAGAGTTAATTGATCTTAAAAACATCAATTGAATACATTATTATTGGAGATACAAGAATAATAATAATAATAATTCTGATTCACAAAATATGCCTGCATATAACTGCAACAAATTTCAGTTTTTCCATCCTACTGATTCTTGTTTTCAATGTCTACAGATCCCTGACATCAACCTTGATTCTAAACCCTACTTTTTATTTGAAACCTACAGATTCCTCATTCTTTGATAGTCTTAGAAAGAATTTGTTTTTGAATCTGTCTGATGTTCCTATACCTTACGACATACAATGCTTTTTGCAACTAGGGGAGCATTTTGCACTTCATTGTAGTAATAGTAAAAAGATAACATTTGAATTCATCAAAAATATTGAAATATTAAAATATTAAAAGACTTCCCATTACCACACAAAATGAAATCAGAAACCGTTCCATTCTCATTTTTCGCAAACTTTCCTCTCTTTCCCAACAAAATACTTTAAACACAAAAAGATTAGAACAGTTAGGAAGACACACCATGGAATTTTTATACAATAATCTGAATGTTATTATCACAAGAGCAGACAAAGGGAATACTACTGTTGCATTAGACAAAAATAATTATCTTTACAAACTGAATTATATGCTGTCGGATACTAAGATTTAGACAAGAATCAACAAAGACCTTATCAAAAATGATCAACAATCTGAGGAATTTGCTCACAAGATGGAAAAAATCAGAATTTATATCCTCTGCATTATATAAATACCTATTTTGTAGCGCTGGTATTTTACCTAGAGTCTATGGTCTTCCGAAGATTCATAAACCTGATTGCCCCTTTCGAATAGTTTCATCGATAGACAGTCCTTTCTACAATCTAGCTTTTTGAGTAGGATCATCTCCTTTCTACAATCTAGCTTTTTGAGTAGGATCATCTCCAAATCGATTCCGAATGGTAAAAGTTATATAAAATATAGTTTCAAACTAATGAAAAAATTATCGAATAGTTGGTTCGATGACAAATTTTCATTAATATCGTTAAACATTATATCATTGTTTACCAATATTCCGATTTGGTGATTAAATGTTTGGTAAATAGATGGGCTATTATCTCCAAGAACTGTAAAATACCAAAGAATGAATTTCTGGGGGCTGTACGATTAATTTTAGAATCCACCTTTTTTATTTTTGACGGATAGATTTATAAACAGAACTTCGGAATACTCGGGCTATACCCTTCGGAATAATGGGCTCACCACTTTCTCCGATTGTGGCTGATATAGTCATGCAAGATTTAAAGAATGGAGTGCTTGAGACATTTGATTTCTGTTTACTGTTTTATTATAAATATATAGATGATATTTTAATGGCAGTACCACATGATCACGTTAATGACATCTTATTGAAATTTAATTCAATACATCCGAGATTATAATTTACTCTTACTTCGAAAATTGGTGATAACCAGATTAATTTTTTGGATACGACTCTTTTTGTTAACTCTTCTTGTTTAAAATAATATTATTATATTTGATTGGTACACACCAACATACTGGACAAACCAACTTTCTCTGGTAGATACTTAAATTTTATGTCTCAGCATCCCATCTCACAGAAAAGAGGTACGGTCATGGATATGATGAACAAGATTTTTATCTCCATTATTATTTCATTCACAATTTTACGAAAAGAATTTTAAGTTCGATAAAAACGCTTTTACATAATGACTATCCATTAAATTTTATTTTTGAAACAATCATAGAAGAATCAAAATTTTAATTTGTAATGGTAATGAAAAACACAATAATAACGATATAACATGCAAACTAACTACACTATCAACAAAATCCTGTTGTTTATTCTCCTTTATATGAAAAATATTACTGAAAAATTTAAAAATATATTTAAAAGATACAGAAACTAAACTAACAATTTACAGCATCAATAAACTAAACAATTTTATTAGAGCACAAAAAGATCCCTTTTCAATCTTAGATAAAAAAAATGTTATTTATAAGCTACAGTGCACGAATTGTGATGCATCCTTTTGGGACAGACTTGAAGATCCGAGAATCAATGAACATTGAAGTCACATAAGATGGAATACCTTTATATAATACATTCAGTTATTATTGATCATAGAGACATACATTACACATATATTACACACAGAACATGATTTCGATTGGGCTAACGTGAAAGTTCTGAGTGTTGAAAAAAATTACAATAAACGATTAATTCTAGAAATGTTACATATCAAACAACAAACAAATGGTATCAATTTGCAAATAGACACAGAATTTCTGAGCCATACGTACACTCCTGTTATAAACAATATATTATATAAACGTGTGGCCATATTTCTCTTCATAACAATTTTCGACTTTCCATCCTACTTGCTATTTTTGTTTTTACATTTCAAGAGACACGATCGTGACTCGTCGCCAAGTGTAAGCGTCAGCGCGTCGAGCGCGAGACCGACCGTATTTCTTTACGCGAGCCTGCAAGTTGCTGAGTATCAAGATTTGGATCTCAATAACAGCTGAACCAATTAAGTTCTGAATAGGCGCAATTGATAGCTTGGGTTTAAATTATATAATAAAAGGGTTTTTAATTTTTTTCTACGTGTCCTGTGAGCGGAGATATTACAATTCAAAGTCCGATTCTATAGAAATTTACTTTTAAGAAACGTCGTCGTTATTATTGTCGTCATTATTATTATCGTCATTATTATTATCGTCGTCGTCCGTATGGGCTACGATTTTCACCACTATGAACGGCGTTAGCGGTCAATCTTTCGGAGTGATGTACGAGAGCAAGCGAGACAGCGAAAGAGCGAGCAAAATAGTAAAAGAGCGAGCGAGACAGCGAAAGAGCGATACGAGAGCAAGCGAGACAGCGAAAAAGTGAGTGAGATGATGAAAGAGCGAGCGAATGGATATTTATATGGATATTTATATATTATTTTTACAAAGAAGTTTAAATAAAAATATATAATAAGCAGCATAATATAAAAATATAAATGCAGATTTTACATAATATATTTTCAAATTTTCATAAATAATTTTTGTATAAAAGTTTACTTTAAATTAAATTTGCTCATATTGCATATGCTCATATTTCATATTGCATATAAGTTATTTCTATATATAATATATATAATAAATTCTATATATATTAAATATAATAAATTTATTAAAGGCAATCATAATTTTATAATAAAGAATTGTGTCGTCTTTTATAATGTCTGTATTATATGTCCGATATTTAACTTTATTTATACCTTATTTTTTTATATAGCACCGATAGAATGCTATATAAAAGTGCATATATAGAGTTGTACAGGATTTATCATCATGTTATAATGTAATCATGTGGCAAAAAATGAAAATAAATATACTGTTTATAAAATGCTTAACATAACAAAATAAATGATATCACAATAAACTTACTTTTTATAAAAAAGTAAAAAAAGTCGCCAAATGTACGCGCAGTGTATATGTGAACGATTATTACAAATTTACGCGCAGTGTATTTGTAAAAACTCAAGCATATACTTTTGCATCAAAGATCCAAATATTATATTACAAAATTATATTATATTAATATATTACAAATTATATTATATTAATATTATATTACAAAATTACGTCATATTACTGATGTTCAAATAATATATAATAGTCATCTGTAATAATATGTATTATTTGTATAAAAAATTTGATATCAAAAAGTGGCGCTAAGTTATAGTTATATTATATAAAAGTGTTAATGGAAAAAAAATTTTTCAATTACTGATCCAAATTATATCTTCTTAAAAAAATAAAAATAAAATTCAAGATTCATATTTTTCCACCCGAGAACTTTTCATTTTATTTAAGTTCATATTTACAAAATTATGCAACCTTATGTCTAATGTTTGAATAGTATATAATATTCAATTCTAATATTTGTATAAAAGATTTGATATCAAAAAAATGGCGCCAAGTCATAGTTATATTATCTGGAATGTTCAATCTTTTTAAAAAAATAAGAATAAAATTCGACACACATCTTTGCATCGAAGAATTTTTTTATTTTAATTCTATTTTAAAGTATTATATTACAAAATTACGTAATTATTTCTATAATTAATTATTTCTATAAGAAACATGAAATCAAAAAATGGCGCAAATTTTTAATATTATAAAGTAGAAAAGAAATTTTGCAAAAGTGAAAAAAAATGTTATCAATCCAAAATTAATGTGAATTTGTAATTGCCAAAAAATTTTATTGAATTATTGTACTTGTGTTTATATAAAAATAAAATATAAAAAAAAATCTGATGTGTAAGAAAAAAAACGATGTACAAAAACTTGGCGCGCCCGGGTCGCATTAAAACTACTTTTAATAATAATATTGAATATGATATTTCTTTTTCAATATTAACTTAATCAATATTAATTTAAATAAAATTAATCAATATTAACTTAAATAAAATTAATGAAATATGTAATTAATTATTAATTAATGAAACATTTTTTACATAAATAATGCAAGAAACTTAAGTTTATTTTATTAGAATATTATCTAGTATGAACGCATGTTTTAATATTTATTAATAAAATAAACTCTTTCTAAAGAAATAATTACGTAATTTTGTAATATAATATTTGTTTTTGAATAAAGATTGAATTTTACAAAAAAAAAGCTCAGAACTTTTTTGTACACCTAATATATATATATATATATATATATATATAAATAGATATACGCTTGGCTTATTTATCCTGCGCTACCTATCCTGCTTGCACGCACACCACTCGCGCTGTCTCATTCGCTTGCTTGTACGCCGCACGCGCCATCTCGCTCACGCTATCTCTCATGGCCCCACCGATTCCCCACCGCCGAACCGACGGCGCGCAGTGGGGAACGCCGACCGGGTATATAAGCCCGGCCGGCCGAGACATCGAGACCAGATCCCTGCGATCCGACTCCTGACACCGATCTGACCAGTACCTACTACCTCTCGGGGTCAAGGTTTCGTTTGGCTCTGCCAGGTTTCACCGATTCTCTCTACCTTCGGGCTGAGGTTTCGCTCAGCCCTGTCGGGTTTCGCCGACTCCTGTCACCACGCTTCGGACTAAGGTTTCGCTTAGCTCTGTCGGGTTTCGTCGACTCCTGTCACCACTCCGCGGGCTGAGGTTTTGCTCAGCTCCACCGGGTTTCGCCGGTTTCCGCGGGTTTCGACGTGACACTCGGCCCTGCCCGCAATACCTCGCCGTCCAACCTGACATTAGCTTGTAAGTGCATGCGATACAGATTAAGTCCGTTAGTTATAAGCCGGTAGCTCTAAGTTCTTTAGTTGTAACCGCGCCATAGTCACGTGTAAATAAACCGTTGTCGACCGCACGCCGCACCTGTCTTGCGCTTCTCGCCGCCTTACGCCAACCGCTTGGCGTCTCTGCTTTGCTACCAGTGACACTGCGACATCACCCGGCCCTGCAATACTGTGTATCTATTTTTTTACCAATACACGATCTTTTCGCTGCAACCTGTGTTTGCGTACGCTTGAGTCTCCCCTCCTCTCGAACCTGGACACCAACGAGCGTCGAGCGAGACGACCGCGTTACATGTATATCATCTATATCAATGCTCGGAATTAGTTGCCCTTTTCGGCTCGATTTCGAAGATGCCTATAGTTCTCCCATTACCGCTACCCACTATCTTGAGACTTGACGGCCGAGCCGCCGTAGCCTTATGCTTCAGGAACGTCTTATATTAAAAATGCATCGTTTCCGCCAAACTATTATTAAATCAATTTTTTTATTAAATTATTTTTATTTTTATAAACATTAAATTTTCTTTTTAATATATTTTATGTGTTTTATAATATTTAATAATAATAAATACGATTATAATAGAATTATTACATAGTAAATAGAATAATTAAAGTTTTAACAATAGGTTTCAGCATTACCCATGAAAGTATTATTGCGTTTTCTTTTTAATGGTTTCTCCAGTAGGCCTATTCCATTAAAAAATACGAAATCAAATATATGACTTAGCAGAAAAATAAAATTCTATATTGTAAAATATGATATATAAAGAATAAAAAAACGAAAGGAAGATGTATAAAAATACTAATTTGATTTTTTGGGTCGTTTACACGATTCTACTAGAAATGATATATCCACAAAAATTTTAGAAGAACTTCGCATCAACAAGGATAGTGATGCACAAGAAAAGAGAAACGTTCTTTGAACAATGCATTACTATCTTCGCTGATGCAAACTAATTCTCAAACTAATTTCTATTGCTATATCATCTCTACTAAAATCATGCATGGAACATAGAAAATGAATTAATTTTCCATCTAACATCTAAACAAAGAAAAATTATACCGGTCACGCTTTTATTTTTCATTTCTTATGAAGTCATATATTTGATTCTTTTCAAAATAGGAAACTATTAAGTACGGAAATTACTAAGGAAATCACTTTAAAAAAATATGTCAATAATATCTTACGAGTGATGTGGAAACCTATTGTAAAATTTTAATTAAATAAATTTATAAATTTTAATTATTCTAATTATTATATAATAATTTTATTATAAACGTATTTATTATCATTAAATATTATAAAACACATAAAATATATTAAAAAGAAAATTTAATGTTTGTAAAAATAAAAATAATTTAATAAAGAAATTGATTTAATAATAGTTTAGCGAAAACGATGCATTTTTAATATAAGATGTTCCTGAGGCATAAGACTACGACTCGGCCGTCAAGTCTCGAGCGGTAATGGGGGAACTGTAGGCATCGCCTTCAAAATCGAGCCGAAAAGGGCAATTAATTCCGAACACTGATCTATATAAAAGATTTGATATCAAAAAAGTGATGCCAAGTTATAGTCCCACTTCGAAAGTTAAATATAGAATTGTTTTTAAAAAATCAAATCAATCAATGATTCGTATCTTTATATTCTCATTGAAGTATTCTTATTCTAAAACCCAAAATAGTAGCTTTAATTAGTAGATTAGTAGATAGTAGCTTTAATTTTTTTTCAAAATGATATCATAAAATTGCGTTTAATCTAATTTAACTCAAATGATATGTATCTAACATAAGTGATAATAGCTTTCATTTTATCTCAATATATATGTAACGGCAGGGCCGTTACGAGCATACATACATATACATATACATAATATATACAAACACTGGGCTCACTATCCTGCACTACCCATCCCGCTTGCACGTACACCACTCGCGCTATCGCATTCGCTTGCCTGTAGGGCGCACGCGCCGTCTCGCTCACGCTATCTCGCTCGCGATGCTCCCACGCGATATCGACTCCCCGCCACCGGACCGACGGCGTGCAGTGGGGAACGCCGGCCGAGTATATAAGCAGGCCGGCCGAGACATCGAGACCAGATCCTATCCTGCGATCCGACTCCTGCTACCGACCTAACCAGTACCTACTACCTCTTGGGGCCAAGTTTCACTTGGCTCTGCCGGGTTTCACCGGCTTTCTCTACCTACGGGCTGAGGTTTCACTCAGCTCTGTCGGGTTTCACCGACTCCTGTCACCGCTCCACGGGCTGAGGTTTCACTCAGCTCTGTCGGGTTTCACCGACTCCTGTCACCGCTCCATGGGCTGAGGTTTCACTCAGCTCTGTTGGGTTTCACCGACTCCTGTCACCGCTCCACGGGCTGAGGTTTCACTCAGCTCTGTCGGGTTTCACCGACTCCTGTCACCGCTCCACGGGCTGAGGTTTCACTCAGCTCTGTCGGGTTTCACCGACTCCTGTCACCGCTCCACGGGCTGAGGTTTCACTCAGCTCTGTCGGGTTTCACCGACTCCTGTCACCGCTCCACGGGCTGAGGTTTCACTCAGCTCTGTCGGGTTTCGCCGACTCCTGTCACCGCTCCACGGGCTGAGGATTCACTCAGCTCCGTCGAGTTTCGCCGACTTCTGTCACCGCTCCTCGAGCTGAGGTTTCGCTCAGCTCTATCGGGTTTCGCCGGTTTCCGTTGTGAAGGCAGGGCTCGACGTGGCACTCGACCCTGCCTGCAATATCTAACCGTCCCGCCTGACATTAGCTCGTAAGTGCATGCGATAGAGATTAAGGCCGCTAGTTATAAGTTGGTAATCCTAAGATCCCTGGTAACCGCGTGACCGTTGTTGACCGCACGCCGCGCCCGTCCTGCACATCTCATCGCCGTATCGGTTGCGTCTCCGCTTTGCTACCAGCGACACTGCGACATCATCCGGCTCTGCACTACTCTATAGCTACCTTCCATCAATAAGCAATCTTTTCGCCACTACGTGTGTTCGCGTACGCTTGAGTCTCCCCTCCTCTCGAACCCGGACACCGACGAGCCGATCCGAGCGTCGAGCGAGGTGACCGGTCACATATAATATGTATACATAATATTCCGGCATATTCTTCTATAAAAAATTTTTAAATACACGTATATTTAAATCGAATGGAAAATTTAATTACAAAGAATTAAAGAGGTAATAGTACAAAATGAAAAAAATTTAATTTAAATAAAACAATTTTTATGTAAAAAAATTTAGCACTGGATAAAAAAAATAAAACTATTTAAAGTAATAATGTATTCCTTAAATCTTGTCATTACTTTTATAAATAAAAATTTGTCATTTTTATTTTATTATTATTTCAATCAAGATTTAGTAGCGTCAAGTTTTTTTACATAAAAATTTTGCCCATCGCAGATAGTGGTGCGCGGATCCCAACGTCTCATTCGACAGAGGGGGCGGAGAGGGGACATCGACCCCCCATCAACACCGTATAAATAAAGTGAACCGATCGATACTTCAATCAATAAATCTTCGATTAGGACGTTCTCAGAGCGACATCGAGACTTCAATCAACAATCCTTTGGTTATTAAATCGTTTTTATCAGAACGACATTGATAACTCACTAAATAATTCTCCGATTATTAAAATGTTCTTATCAGAACAACATCGATACTTCCTCAATAATTTTTTTACTATTAGGACGTCCTTGTCAGGACGACATCAACAATCTTTTGATTTTTAATGTCTTTATCAGGACGATATCGATACCTCACTCCTTTGATTATTAAAACATCATTGACAACATGAACGATGACAGCCTACACGAACAAAGAGTATTACGACATGATGATGCTACTTGACGAGTGTCAAGGGCAATATCACGTTGTTGCGAGAAGATATGTTGAATTATATTCGAACCGAGCAAGACATCCAAGATCTAGCGTTATACTTGAAGCGGCTCAAAGATTATATAAAATCGGAAGCGTGTTACCAAAAAGAAAGGACACTGGTAGACATCATATTGCAAGAAATTTACGAAACGTAGAAACAGTCCTTCGTGGTGTTGAGTAAGAATCTAAAACTAGTATTCGGAACATTGCTTCAGAACACGGATTATCTTATTCCGCGGTCAAAAAAATACTTAAAGAAGAAAAATTACATGCTTAACATTATACTCGCGTGCAACATTTGCGACAAGAAGACTATTTTCGAAGAAAGGAATTTTGCGAGAATTTCCTGAGAAGAGTAGGCGAAGATCGAGAATTTCCTTCTCGTGTAATATTCAGTGATGAATCGCTGTTCACGAGAAGAAATTTTGAACTCGCATAATATACATATGTGAGACGACGAGAATGCTCGAG
This sequence comes from Pogonomyrmex barbatus, assembly GCF_055798465.1. NCBI lineage: Eukaryota > Metazoa > Arthropoda > Insecta > Hymenoptera > Formicidae > Pogonomyrmex > Pogonomyrmex barbatus. Next base: position 4,085,144 of record NW_028297111.1, on the reverse strand, counting down.
TGACACGACTTAGAAATTATCAAGTTTGTTAGAAATTGAACGTCTGGGCTGGGATTATGGGTACAAAAATATCCAGTTATTCTTTCAGAAAGATTAAATAGCGCATCATTTTTGGAATTTTTATCAGAAAATCAGCCGGACTTTTTGGAAGAGATACCGTTATTATCGTTAAACAGAAATAAAATTTTATTTCAACAGGACGGTGCTGGTCCACATAACGCCAGAATAATCACAGACTTTTTAAATCAGCAATTTCCCGGTCATTGGATGGACAGATATAGTCCGATACGTTGGCCTGCAAGATCCCCAGATCTCAATTCATTAGATTTTTTCTTGTGGGAATACTGCAAAGAAATCATTTACAGATAGTTTCCCGAGAATGTCGAAGAATTAAATGACAAACTTCATGCCATTTGGTCGATCGACAACGAAGTTATGAAGAAAACCCAGGAAAATTTACTGAAACGCTTGAGAGCTTGCTGTCCATCAGAATGGACAGCGGACATTTTGAATATTTATTATAAAAAGAAAAGAAGTGTTCTATAATAATTTATCTGTCCCTTTTAGGGTGTTCGAGAATGAACTTATATTCTCGATGAAAGTTGCGCGCGGGTGTCTAGTTCTTAGATGCGATTCTTGACAGCACCGCACGCACACATACATTATGCATCATCGTGGGAAGGCCGCTTGAAGCGCTTCCGGCGCTTCTCTAGTGTGCGCTCTCACTAGATCTCTCTCTTTTCGGCCATTATGCATATCGCATATCGCTCGAATTCATAGACATATGAAATATATAGACCGAGCTGTCACTTTAGACAAGAGAGGTTCTGATATACAGGGCGAAGGGCACTCTAGGGCATTCGTCTGACATCGGTTCATTTCGAGTAGACTCGGTAATATTCGATTTATTTATGTTTTGTGCTCCATTTGAATAGTGGTAAATGAAAATTTGAAGAAATTAGTCGTTTGAAGTAAAAATATATTAAAATAATAATGAGTTTTTGCGTTGTATGTAATTGAAACATTAATGGAACAAAGTACAGATATTAATTGTAATTTAATAAAATATTAAAAACAGAGAATTATTATTATATCCATCAAAAACTCTAACAAACATATGTAAGAATACAGAAAAAATTTTAACTACTTATATACATATACATAAAACGTTAAATCAATTTAATATGAGTAAATTTACAAATAATATTATGGTACATTTTATAGATAATAATATTTTTTCCAAATTAAAAAAACATATAAATGACTAAGATTTTTTTTCAAATCATTTAAATAATTTATTACGTGCAATTATACAATTATATACAAAAACAAGATTGACACATTATGTATAAGAAGTTAAAATAAGCGATAGACATAAATTTAATAAATTAATATTATTTAATTAATTATTATTTAAAGGATAAATATAAGGAATAATATAAAAAAAATAAACATATATATAAGCATTTATTTTATTCAACCTTTTTGTAAAAATTTACATTACTATCTTCCTACATTAGAGAGAGCGTTTAGTAAGAATAACAAGCAATACATAAGATTATATATTTATAAAAATATAATATTATAAAAAATATCAAATGGTATAAATATAAAATTCGTTAAATGTATCAATAATATATTTAATATGTAAATATTAAATGAAATGAATAATGTGTTTTTTTCTCAATATTTCCAATGCGAAATTGTATCAGTGATTTTGAATTTTCTTTATGTTATAAATCCTTTACATTGTATTTTTTTAAGTTCTATTTTCTAAGTTTTAAAAACTATTTTGTTTTAAGAAACAACAGAAAATATTTTATATAAAATAACGAAAGCAACATGTTTTATTATTAATTAGTTTAAATTATTTTTATGTGTCATAGTTAAGTTAAGAATCACTAATTACAATATGACAGTCACGTGAGAAGCCGAATATATTCGAGAACTTACAAAAATAATCGAAGTCAGACGAGTGCCCTCCTTACCGCAAATATCAGTTACCCCTCGTAGGGCTCGGTCTATATATGTCATATGTCTATGTTCGAATTAGTACTTGGCTATCATAACTCGTGATAGTATCATAAAGGGACAGTTCTGCTCTCAAGACACATTCACTCAAAGTTAGTGAAAGTGACGTTGTAACGGCGCGCATCCCTCCGCTCCGTTCCTTCTCCAATATTCGCCCGACCGACCGTTAGGGATCGCCGACCATCAGGTGGAGTGCGGCAGTGACCGCAAAAGGCGTTTACGCCTATTTTAATCTTTTGTAAAATTCGCGAAACTCCGAAGCGTCGGAGTTAGAGCGCGGAATACCATGAATCCAATGAATGTTTTCGTAGTATTCCCCCCACGCCGCACCACGCGTCGCGCCAGCAAGCACTAACGCGCACCGATACCGCACCACGAAAGCGAGCGAGCGCCTCGCATCGCGCCACGACCGCATCTAGAAGCGCCGCGCCGTTACCGCACCACCGAACTCCTAGACCTCCCCGCTCCTATTCCTTATCTTCCCAAAAAAACCAATTATACCTTTTTCTCCGCTTCTATAGAGGGAGATGCTACTTCCGACATCAACCAATCCGACCGAAAAATACCGAGGTCGATCTCGGGTATATAAAAAGGCATCGCTATAAAAAGGCAGAAAATCATCCTGTTCCGCGCTCGCCTTCTAAGAGCCCGTCTCATGGAAAGCGAGTATCCGAATCCGGTAGAAAGTCTGCGATATATTGGGGCCCTCCCCAACGCGCCAAGTTCGCTTGGCTTGGCCAAAACCGTCTCCAAAACCTTCCACGGCAAGTCGAAAATTGCTGGGGTCCAGCAATTTTCCAGCATCAAGCGCATCGAGTCCGCTCGATCCGACTCCGCCACCACCGATTTCCGTTGCCAAGTATCGGGTGCCCCCCGATACAACATCCAATTGATTCCGAGCACCGGGATACGCCCGGCAGCCGAGTATGCTCGGCAAGAACAACCGAAACCTTCCGCCAGAGTTCGGATCCTCCCCAGCTGGCCAAGTTCATTCGGCACTCCGTCAAGGCAAGGAGCACACCTCCGCCAGCCGAATATACTCGGCAGGGAACGGGTACACCCGCTCTCCGACTCGAGTGGTCATAATTCTCTCCGCGAAACTTCCATCTACGCGAACGAAGTCAACGCATGTGGTCATACGCGTACGCGATTTAAAACGCCGCGTTTAAAGGTCCACGAATACACATGTGATACCGCCGCACACCTCGTGCGCTCCGCATCACCACATTAGCGACATCAGTATCGCGCCGACCGCCGAAGCAATACCTCATCTGTATAAAAACGTGTAACCTGTATAAACACGCATCGATCGCCGTCTCACCCGATCACGGCCAATTCTATTCACATTCCTTCGGCTATTTGTGCATTACTTATTGTTATTTCTTTCGTTGTTTTCTAAATTATTATCATATAATAATGTCGCATTCGCGACAGGAAAGGAAGAAGAGTTTAAGAAAGAAACACACTTTATTATACATTGAAGCACGGGAGTATTAACAAGAGCTTTCACAATAAAATCAGAATTTGCCGCGATACGGCTCAAACTTTTGCGCCGCGCCGTCGACTCTCTTGCCAAACAACGCTTAACAACCGCTTGACGACTGCGTCAGCAAGGAACGATCTTCGAGTTGGAAATGATTCGAGTTGGGAAATGAGGGTCAAGCGTCGAGCGGAACACCGCTCGGTCGTAATACTATCCCCTCTCCTCTTCGAAATTGTCGTCCCGACAATTCCAGGGAACTCCCTCGCAGAAAAATCCCCGGCGGCTTCTTTTTCCATGATGAAGCTCTCAAGGAATCTGTCGGCTTCCTGCTCTACCCCGAGCTGCTGCTGCGGGTTACCGAGCACCGAGCCAGTCCCAAACTTCACTCTTCCCGGAAGTTCCGTGCCGTTGCGAGGTCATCTTCTCTCTTCTTTCTTCTTCCGTGATGCTTCTTTATTTTGTGCTTGTATCTTGCGCACTTCTCTCTTGAATCTTCGGACAAGGAGGGGGAGGGAAGCTTCCGTAGATCCTTTCGTTCTTATGGACACCCCAAGTCCCCGCCAATTTACAATTTATAAAAGAGAACTTTTGATAGTTTAGTGATTACATGTAATGTGCATTTCTGTCTTTTCAGTCATTTTTAGTCACCGAATAATTAATCGATAGATTGATAATAACAAACTAATAAATTCATTCTATCGATCAAGTGTGTGAGTAAATCAGTGAACGTAATGATACGCGATACAATTTATTAAAGGAAAAAGTTTCTGATTTTTTACTCTGTGCGTGCGTGCGTGCGTGCGTGCGTGTGTAAGTGTGTAGATTTATCACATGGGGCATTGTTCATCTACGATGAAATTATTCATCCATCAAGCTACAACGGTATAAAGATATCATAAAGATCTCTATAAGGTAAGTAAATGTGAGAGAGAGAGAGAGAGAGAGAGAGAGAGAGAGAGAGAGAGTGAATGGGGAATCACATATGTACATACTATCGCATATAGTAAACACGTTGACGCAGCAAGCGCCCTGCAGTAATCGCCTGCATCGGACGATGAGTTGCGCCGTCCCTGCCTACCTTCCGTACACGTCTCGTAATTCGCTAACTTTTTTCTTTTATAATTTAAAATGTAAGCTTCGAACAAAATTTCTGAGACGAAAAATCGTCTCAGAATTAATTCAGGAATATCTTTGCAAGGACATAGGGGACAAGATTGTTCTTAATCACCCTGTATATGTGTATATATAGAAAGACATACTTGATTCGTGAGTAAGCACGGTACAATCATAGGGAGACTACCAATTTAAACGATTCTGGACGGAAAAGTATAGAATTTAGAGTCGAATCTATTGAGACTTTTGTTGTTTGGGACATCAAGAACAACATATTTCAATTCCAGCCAATTTAACCGAGGATACATTTCCATAAGATCTGTGCGGGGTCCTTTGTCAAATAACTGTGAGAATTTTTTCATTGATTCATTACAATTTTTTGGGAGAAATGTACAAAATATTGTAAAATTGCTTAATTTTAATGGAAAAAAAGAAAAAATAAAAGTAAAATTCAAGTAACGTTAAAAAATTGATATATTTTGAAAATTGAATATTTTCAGTGCAGTGACTTGACCTTTATTAATTATAAATATTAACAAGAACAAAAAAAAGTTTGTTTAGTTTTTTTTCACTGACATTTGAAAAAAGTGCTCTCTCTCTCTCTCTCTCTCTCTCTCTCTCTCTCTCTCTCTCTTTCAACGTTAGTGTTATTCAAAACGTGATTAGGAAGCATGGTCAGATTTATGCTTTGTTGCATGATATGTTTGCAGTGTGAGATCTCACAACTTGTCACTTTTGCGACATTTTTTTAACTCCAAACCTTTTCTTGTGCGTACGTATGTATATATTTGATTTGTATGAATGGATGACGTGTGTAAGAGCTAAAATTTAAAATTTAAAAACAAATTCAATAAGGCATTTTCCTTTTTACTCAAATTTTGAATGACTGCTCGTAATCGGTTTGCATATTAATGCAATGATATATTTGCTTGAGGAATTCATTGTCAGGTTTACTGAAGAGTTTTGACAACATTAGAACAACATTAGAATAGTTTTCGTGTACTCTACGTTCTTCATATAGCACAGCTGTGCAAAACAGCGCGTGCAAACCGCTTTAAAAGCACTATTGAAAACTCAATAGCGCTTTTAAAGCATTTTGTACGCGCTGCTGTGCTACGTGAGTCTAACATATTCCAAACATGCTTGATTGAATTCAAATCGAGACTCATTAGCGGATATAATAATGCTTCAATTTAATAATTCCTTAGAAATTGCTACATGTAACGAGCAGTGTGCGTTATTATGCAATAGGCTAAACCTTCGATCAATTTGATTTTTCATAGGTAAATCATATGGCAATATTTCATAGACATATCCACGGAGTATACATGGACTCCGCATATGATCAGAAAAGTGAAGCCAATATAGCCCCTTTAACATCGAGCCCCTATCTCTTTCTGCGCGGATAAATGGCGCAGTAAGAAAACCAGCCCCTCTATTCTTGCTCTCTTTTTAGATGTTGGCTTCACTCGATTAGACGGCAGAACAAAGAGCGTTCAGAATCCCTGTGTACTACGTCCATGGACATATCGTAGAAGTCAATTCTAGTGGAGGAATGACTACTAAAGATGTCCATGATATTTCTGTCCACATTATTAGAGAACCACCATGAAAAGCTCGAATCGATATAATCGTCCGAATAGCATTCTCCACAACGTTGCTAAACTCGAACTCGTCTGTCAAAAACCAAATTGTTAAAAAATGAAAATCTAGATTCGTAAACAATCCAAAAAGAGATAAAAAGAAAAACAAAAAATATCAATAATAAAAAGAATACCAAAAATAAAAAAAATACAATTATAAAAAAATCAATAATAGAAAATAATAATAAGAAAATGACAATAATTAAAAAATTTGAAAGATCATTGAATACCATCAATTAATCGTTAAAATAACTAAAATAATGAAGCGGATTATTCCATATATGGATAGCAATAAAATTCAGTACGCAGCATTAAGTATCATAGCTTAAGCATTTTTATTTACGAAAAATATAGCTATCTAGTGACAAAGCATCCCGTAGTTTGCATGAGAGAAAAATCTCGCAGGAAAGTTTCTCGATAGCGCTTCGCACGCTATGTCTAGCATTTTGCTATCTGGTAAGCACTTGTATGATCGGTAAATCGATTTCAAAGAATTATAAATTATACCTCACATAAAAATTATAACGGTCCGTCCTCGCCAGGCGGTGTCGTGCAAGTTCGGGTGCGCGGACGTGCTCATCGGTTACCGGATTCGGAAATTAATAAAGTTATTTGACTCAGATATTGGTAAAAATATATTTATTCGATTTGATTGATGTGGATACACAGCGGTGTTGATTTGCCTCGCTTGTTGGCAGGTGTTACGTCCTGTTTGATGTATGACTTTCGGTGCGCGTGAAATATGCGAGGTGTACGAAGTGCGCGGCGCGTGCGTCGGAGCGAAATATTGGTTCGTGACGGGGCTTACTGATCGCGTAGGCGCGTGATTGGTTGAATAGCGATTCGTCAGTAGTGCTCGCAGTGCTTGCTGCGTTATTCGGTATTGCCGCGTAATCGATGCGCGTTCGAATACTAGGAGTGAGAATGCTCGCTCCCGTTCATGGATTTTACATGAGAGACAAATATACTTGTCGGAGATACCGAGAATATTCCGTTCCGTGTGCTCGTGTAATAGTAAGAATGGTGAGACCGAGAATGCTGCGTTTCGGAGTGGGAAGATAGAAGGAACGAATGACAAGTATGCTTGTCGGAGACTGAGAATGCTCCGTCCCGGTTTGCTCGTATCGTTAGCAAGGAAGCGTTGAGACTGAGACTGCTCTATCTCGGAGAAGCGAGAGCCAAGTGTTTGACAGAGACTGAGAATGCTTTGTCCCGATTTTCTCTTTGGCAGAGGGATGATATCTGGTGTTGAATATGTTCAGCGGAGATCAGGAATGCCTGGTCTCGATTTTCATCAGTATCAGTCGAAGATGAAAACAGGTCGAAGAATCGAATCGGTCTGGTGTTGTATCGGCAGGGTTTATATACCCGTCGCGTTTTATTATTTTGCAACTTACAAAATAGCGCAAGTCGTTGGCGGTATTTGACACGCACGTGACGGTGCGTTCGGTTTTACGGGCGCGTGCGTCGGTCAGTGTGTCCGGTAACGGGCGCGGAGCCCGATCGCACTTACAATTAGAATGGTGCGCGGAAGACGTATCGTTACAAATTTTGCACATTGCATAACATAAATCAAGTTTGCATAGCATACATTATTATTTACAAGACATAATTCTTTTTATTCATTCTAATCATATTTCTCGATGATAAATCCATAGCATAAATTCGATATGTGCAACTTTCTGATACGTTTTGAATAATGCTAACGCTGAGAGAGAGAAAGAGAGAGAGAGAGAGAGAGAGAGCATTTTTTTCAAATTTCAACATTTGTTCAATTTTTTTCCATTAAAATTAAATTACAATTTCACAATTCTTTATACATTTATCTCAAAAAACTGTAATAGTCACCATGAAAAAAAAATCTTACAGCTATTTGGCAAATTTCTTTTTAAATGGATATTTAAAAATACAAAAAGCATAAAGAATAAATTTTCTTTGTTATTTTATATTAATATTTCTTGGACTAAAATGAAAAAACGAAAAATTGCCGAAAAATTTTTACGTTATTCCCATTCATTTATTATCATATCTATATATTCTTAAAAAAAGATTTACAATCATACCGTTCGATAAAGCAAAATTTCAGTTTTCAGAATCTTATTTTAATTACAATAAATTTTAACGGAATTATGAATCAAAGTCAAAATGCTCATTTTTATATTTAATCCATGATAACTCGTAATAACAAAAAATTGTAGATATTTAAAGAAATGATCTTATGAAAAAATTTCAAGCTTTCACATTAAAAAATTAAACATTTTTACAATTTTTTATATATATATCACAGATTCAAAAGAAAAAAATTTCCCATTTCTTCTCGCTCATAGTTTTCTATGTATAAAAGTTTTTTATGTATAAAAATTATCAAATTCACAGAAACTCAAAAAATATAGTAATCTCTCAAAAATAAAATCTCTCATAATAATTTTAAGCTTGCAAATCCTTTTTTTTGACTTAAATTTCGTTCATTTTTAATAAAATCACAACTGTCTGAAGTTTGCTTATTTAAAAAAAAAAAAATTAAGTGTTCCTCTAATTTTTGTGAGTTTATCTTATCTGTCAGAAAAATTGTAATTGTATATATATTAAAATCTATATATGTAATATTACTATATGGCTAGTGGAGCAGTTTTCCGTTTTTATAAACGAGAGTAAACCCAACACTGAAGGATAGAAGATGGACAACTATTAGCTCTATAGAAAAGAGTGGGAACAATGTTTAATAATCGTTAATGCGCAAGCGTGATGACAAAATAAACAGATCTTTTTTTTTTATTAAAAGAACTAAGGCTCGATTGCACGAACATTATTTTGAATTATAAATGACATTTAATATATAATATGTGTCATGTATTTTATGTATTAAATCTCGCTTAAAGCCCAAATAATATTGGTGCAACCGGGCCTAAGGTAATTGATAATTAATAAGAAAAATAAATATGGAAAGCATCTATAATAGTTTCATTTTTTTACTTACTAATAATAATAAAATAAAATAATAATAATAAATAATAATAAAACTCAAATTCATAATTCAATTTCTTTTTTTTTATTTACAAAAATGACAATGTTCAAATATACAAAGTTATTGATTTTTATACAAAATTAGCTTAATATATTTACTTCGTACATATTCACTTTTGTTTTGCTTCTGAAAATAATCGAATATTTAAATATATCATTATAATAAATTTCGTTATAATAAATATCGTTAATAGTAAGTGGGGTACTATGGCGCGTCAAAACAAACCTCCACTACCTTCCCACTGGCGCCAGGGGCGTGGCTCCTGACGGTCAAAAACTGGCAGCCACATGGAAATGGAGCGTTCTGATTGGTTGGTCCGTAGCTGCCCGATGCGTGATTGGCTCTACCCATAGTGCCCCGTGTGTGCGATTGGTTGTCGAAATGCTAGACGAGGTAGAGGAAGGGTGAGAAAGCGTCTGGGACCGATCGGAGTCCGAAAACAAAATGGCGACTGCGAAAAGAAATATGGCGGGTCTGTAAAAGGAATATACTTGTCGAGAGTGGAATGCGATTTTTTGTTCACGTGGGATGGAGCGAAGAGAAGAAAACCAATTTTTTGTGGAATTTTACTGGTTGTATACGGGATATGAAGAATTCCGTTTTTCTTAGGGCGAAAGGTTTCTCGGCGCCTCATAGTTGGTGAATTTAGATAAATTTCCCGACTCGTTTGACATTTTTTGTATGGAGGAAATATAGGTTTATAGAGTATATAGATTTTGAAGACGTGAGGTTTGCCGAAGTGTAATAACCGTTAGAATTATTCTGCGTGTCGTACGGTATTTGGGGAGGAAAACAGGAACGGACAGGTTCGCACTAGAGGTTTCTGACGACGACGACGACGAACTTGGAGTTATACAAAGGTTTTATCCTATCCACAAACACGTGGGTTGAAAAAATTTTCTTTCGACACGACGATAACTATACTAACGCAAGCATACTGAAGGGCGAGAGAGAAAGAGAGAGAGAAATATGCGGGAGTCGGGAAAGCATAGAGGTACTAGAGGACAATAGGAAAACACGCACGCGCAGGCTCGCGTAAATGATTTTCAAAAAAGAGGAGTTGTGAAAAATTTAAGATAAAGGGAGAAATAAAGAAACGACGTAAATTTGAATTTATGTTATCAAGTATAAGTTGAATTTATTTTCGCATATATATGAATATGTTTTGTTACAGAGTTATTCTTCTTGTTACAAAATTAAATACACGATTCGGTTATCTTATAAAAATTATAACTCACGATTCAATAAAATTATAGTAGTAATTTCTTTAAATTTTAATGTAATTAATTCTAAAAACACAATATCGAAATATGTATCAAAAAATAGTAAATTATTTATTTGCGTTCTCACGGCAAGTTCGATATCCTTTTGGTTGCCTCGGACAGCGAGTTTGACGATATCGGCATCGATGTAACTGTTAGGTAGACATAGTTCTATCTCTTTGATCAAATAACGTGCGCACTTGTTAACAGTATCGACGACGGATGCTAGCTAGTTTATACGAGCATCGACACATTTGACGATATTCTCCATTCCTTGAAAAGTAGTTGCATTACAACTGCGACGGAATAAGTTTTCCTTTTTTTCGACGGAGGTTGTTCCTCCGTTTTCGAGTCTGCTTGCGTATTTCCAGTACTGTTTTCTTTAGAAAAATTTTCATTTTCCTTATACGTCACCAATACAGCTTTCGCTCCGTAGGCAGAGGTGAAGTTGATGAATATGTTTGCAAATGTGATGGGATTTACTTTGCTTTTGCTGCTTCCGTTAAAATATGAGCGCATGTACCGAATACTGTCTTGAAATTGCTGCCACGTGTCTGGATCAAAGCTGATTCCTTCTGCAGAATTACCACTCAATTTAACGACAGGTTCGAAGATCCTTTCCTTCCTAGATAATTGTAATCCCACGTGTAATTTCTTCGTATGAAAGGTATTGAGAGGGTACGTCGTAGAAAGCAGCAAATTTTGTTCCGCATTTTGCACAATTCTCGAATATCTTGCGAATATTTTCTAGTTTAGCGGGATTCGCAGCTTCTTGTTGTCCGGGCATATTACTCGATGAGAGAATTTTGAACAAAATGTCCACTTTTAACAAACGAAAACTCGGAGGGATATTTTCGAAGTAGACGCTTCGAATGTCGATACTCGAGTGAAGCAGTGTAGCGATACAACATTACTTACTTATATCGCATCTTCCCCTCCCTTTGAAATAAACAAAAAAGTAGTTTTATAAATAAGTTTTATAAATAATATACAGTTAAACCGAAGATTCTAGAAGAAACGCGTATTTTCGCTTTGTCTCTGCTTTTTTCAAGGAAAAATCTTCCTCGAATAACAGAATTATTACAGATTCGATCAGATTCGAACGCGTGAGTTTTGGATGTTAGAAGAGAAAAATTTTAAATAAATAAATTATTGAACATTCAAGTAAACTATAATTTTACGTTGCTCTTTTTCAACAAGGAAAGAATTTTCTCGAATAAAGCAAATATTACAGGTTCGATCACGTTCGAACGTGTTAGGGTATTAGATGAGAAAATTTTATAAAAATCATCGTAAAATTATGCAAACACTATTTCAAGAAGAAGAAGAAAGTATTGAAATATACAATAGAAGTACGAGTAAGAAATATTTTATAAATGTTTAAAATTTGTTAACGTTTAATTTGTTAAATGTTTAAAAATTTGAAGAAGCGAGAACTTTCCTCAAATTTAAAAAATAACTATTAAAAATAACTATTTATTTGGACGTGCTATATATCTGGCGCCGTTTATAACAAAAAAAACGCCGTTAGTAAACAAAAAAAAGTGAAATCGAAAAAGGGTCAAGCTACAAGTAATATAAATTTTTCAAGAAAAAATGATTTGTTACTTGGACTGAGATAGCATTCCTACCCCTCACCCTCTCGAAACTACAGGATAATTCTACAATTTTTTATAAATCTCTTTTGGAAAAGATTTTCCCTATATATAGTGCGTTTTGCGCTATCTAAAACTATTTCTGAGTTGAATTCTTTCGTGCTTCATCTCGATTTCGTCACGCGAGTTTTAAAAGTTTCGAATTATTTTACGCGAATAAAGGTGCGAAAAATGGGCAGTGAAGTGATTAAAAGAAGCATAAAGTTAGCATCGATGTTGGATATTCGCATAAACGCGGAGAAATTTTTAACTCAAATATCTAACGTTTCGCTTGATGCCAACTATCTGCTTTTCACACGTTTTTCATGCGAATGTTCTGATACAATATTGGGAGTATTGTATCAGCTAGGATATTTTGGTACCGACGCGCGTTTACTCCGGATTGCCGGAGAAATAATTGAAACGCGACGTGCGGTTGGACACGAGGAGGAGGATGTGGGTGGACACATCCAAAATCTCCTCTCTCACCTCCACAATGGTAAGTGACTCTATTATTTTTATAAAAGTAACTCATATATCGAACTCGCGATTTAGCTAATTTTTAATAATAAATTATAGTAAGAAATGCACGTCAAAGAATCACTGCGGTGGTGAATCCGCTCACGCAAATTCGAAGGCGACGCGCGGATGAGATAGAAGCAGGTCCAGCACGTAAGCAATATTATTAAAAACTAGACAGGAGTAATGTTAAAAAAATAAAAATTTTCCAAGATTAAAATATTAAATGCTTTTAGGAAGGGCACGTATTGAACTTACGCAGGAATTAGAGGAGGAGGCGCCAGAAATTATTCAGCTCTCATCTGGTAGGTTTGCATTTTTAAATAAATAATTTTTAAAACAAATAGTAAAAAATTAGAAAATCTTAATACAACTTTGTTTTTAGATACGGAAGTAAGTACCCCCGATCAGCGAGTGTTTTCACCCGGTAAGTCGATAGAGAGAAAATATTAATTAAAATACATCTTTATTGATTAAGGACATAATATTATTATCGAAAATAAAAATTTACGATATATTTTTTCTTAGAATACGACCATATGTACTCCCCCGTAGTCCCGGGAGAGAGAATTTGGAGCGATGAAGAAGGGGAAGAAGAAGAAGAAGAAGAAGAAGAGGAGGAGGAGGAGGAGGAGATGGTGGAGGAAGAGGAGGAGGAAGAGGAGGAGGAGGAGGAGGAGATGGAGGAACGCGAGGGAGAACCCGAAGGCGAAGAGGAAATTGGAGAAACACCGCCTGGTATATAATCTTTTTTCTTACTTTTTACGATTTATGTTCGTATTCAATTTTAAATTATCGAATTTTTTAATAAGAATTCCTCCCAGCCATTCTCTATGCGAGAAGAAGACGCTATCGATAAAAGGCGAGTTACCTCAGAAAAATATGCTTGTTTACTAAATTAAATACGAACATAATATTTTAAGCAAACTCGAAGTATTTTCTATAAAATATGTTTTTAATTTTTTTGTAACTTTTGCAGAAGCGAGCAATGAAGAGCCGCAGCTCCGTGGAGGAGAGCTTCCACCTCGGGAAAATTTGGAGGAGGGGGAGGTAGAGGAGGAGCAGGAAACAGCAGGCGAAGAAAGGGAAGAGGAAGATGAAGAGGAGAAGGAGGAGACGGCGGCTAAGGAAGGAGGACAAGTGGAAGAGGAGGAGGAGGAGGAGGAGATGACGGGAGAAGAACAAGTGGAAGAGGAGAGGGAGGAGGAACAGGAAAGGGAACAAGCACGTGTTGGTCACGAGGTCAGAAATTTTAATCATTTGTTATTAATAGGGGAAAATTCGCGCCGCTTTAGAAATTTCGCGATATTAGGAAGAGAGGCGATATTCCGTTTGCGTTCGCTACCCGAAGGAGTCGATGTCTATAACTGGCTTGAAAACGCGTTCGCCGAAATTCATGCCTACGCGTTGCATACCTCCGAACTATACGATTACGGGATTTGCATTCGATTCGGAGGATTTAACGCACGGTCCGGCGGGATTATCGTTTCGACCGGCACGCAACTTAATTCGCGAGGATATTTGGCGCCTTGTGAGTTCAGTAGCGCAAAGTGCCGGAGGTCTCGATATCGCGCTCGATATTTTAACGTACGCGTTTTCAATATCGCGGCATCCAGAGGTCGCGGACGCGTTTCAAATAAACTCACACGGGAAGACGTTGTGAAACGTTCAATTTTATCAATCTCCAATTCCGATAATTTATGTTTTCCCCGCTCTCTCGTGACCGTTGCAAATTTATCACGAACGCGGTACGTTGCGTGCGGGGGAATTTCACGAGCGGTGGAATGTGGTAAAACATCAGAATTCCTCGTTACAACACGAACTCGCGTTGGATTTGACGAGAAGAGCTGGTGTCACCGGAGGGTTGCGGGATTCGGGAAGTAGAATGTTTCCAACGCTTTCTCGCCGCATCTGATATAGCTATTGTTGTTTATAATATTCTGCTACTTTTGGACGCGACGAGAGACTATTTGACGGAAGCACGGTATTCGCCTCTTTAGAATGTGACCCTTTATATCGGCTAAATATTATATATCACGAGCAACATCGACCCAATTTTAAATTTAAAAGCAGCCGCGGGCAGTAGAGGGGGATATTGTATTCCATGTAATATCGGGTATCGTGAGGAAAGAGGTCATCGCTGTTCAAATAAATGTTCTCGTTGTAACAACGTGCCGCCGTGCGATCAACGCGAAATCGTGGAACTCGTTAGGTGTGAGACTTGCAAACGTTCGTTCTTCGGAAACGCATGCTTCGAACATCATCGCGCGACAAAGTCGTATGACGGTAAAACTCCGACGAGCGTTTGTAACACCATTCGTCTCTGCGAAGGATGCGGGCGGGTTGTAAAAACGACAAAAAACATGAATGCGGCGTTTCTTTTTGTAAAATCTGCAGTTTGCAAAAACCCGTAAACTATCTTTGTTACATGCAGCCTCTCTCTCGCGAAGACAGATCCTCCGTTGTTGAGTGCGGCGGGGATTCTTCTGTATTTGCGAGAGAGAGCGAGCAGAATAACTCAGGTGAGCGGAAATGCAAAAAGGGACGAGTGGCATTCGTGTTTTATGATTTTGAGACACACCAAGACCAATCACTTGAGGGAACCGAAATAAAAATTCACATCCCGACTCTGTGTGTCGCGCAACAGATTTGCGATTCGTGCGCGGAGATAGATGATTTGTCGGTGCGATGCGAGTGGTGCGGAATACGCGAATTTGTTTTTCGCCAAGATCCGGTAAAACAATTTATCGAATTCGCAACACGTACTACAAAACATTTTACACGTATTATTTGCATAGCGCATAACGTGAAATCGTTCGACGCGCAGTTTATCCTTCGGCACATTGTAGAAAATTATTCCGGATTAGAACCTCGTGTAATTTTAAACGATACAAAAATTATGGTCCTAACAGCGAATCGCACGAAATTTATCGACAGTGTTAATTATATGCCAATGCTTTTGTCAGAATTACCGAAGGCCTTCGGGTTACCGGATACTTGTGACAAAGGTGTCTTTCCGCACTTATTTAATACTGTCGATAATCAAACATATGTCGGTCCACTACCCGATGTTCGTTATTACGCGCCCGAAACCATGCGAACAGAGGAACGCGAACGTTTTCTCGCGTGGCACGCAGAAATGTCGGGAAAAAATGTAATATTTGATTTCCAATGTGAAATACTCGAGTATTGTCGCACCGATGTTGATATCCTTCGCCGAGCATGCATGGCCTTCCGAAAAATATTCTTACAGCGGGGAAACGTGTGTCCATTCGAGGAATGTACAACTATCGCTTCAACGTGCATGAGAGTTTTTCGAAAAACTTTTTGCGCGAAAGAGAAATAGGAATCATTCCTTCGGATGGATACAGGTTTAAAGATAACCAGTCGCGCAAAAGCACGCAATGGTTAATTTTGAAGGAACGTGAGTTAGGTCGTCGGATAATTTACGCGGGACGCGGACGTGAGTATCGTTTAGCGGCAGGCATGCTCGTCGACGGATATTACGAATGCGAGAATGAGGGTGAGACGCGGCGTCACGTCTTGTAATTTCACGGTTGCTTTTTTCACGGATGCTCGTCTTGCTATCCATTAAATCGTGATAAAACGCTCGAAAATTTTAACGATACGTTTGACGCGCGTTACGAACGAACGGTTGCAACGTCTTGGCGATTACGTCGTCAAGGATATATCCTAACAGAAAAATGGGAGTGCGTTTTTGACGAAGAAATGCGCGAGAATCGAGAGATGCGAAAATTTCTCGAAAATCACCCCATGGTGCAAATCTCACCTCTCGATCCTCGCGATGCATTTTTCGGCGGACGCACCGGCAATATCGCGATTCGATACGAGGTTACGGGCACCGAGAAGATACGGTACGTAGACGTATGTTCTCTGTACCCGTATGTACTCAAGACCGGAGTTTTCCCAATTGGTCACTCGGATATTTATGTGGGCGAGGAATGCGCCGATTTAATTGGAATCGCGCCAAATTTTAATTTTACTCCGGTCGAGGGTCTCGTATGTTGCCGAGTATTTCCTCCACGTGATCTCTTCCACCCTGTACTACCGTACCGCGTGCACGGTAAATTATTATTTGCTCTTTGCAGTACATGTTGCGAATCATTTTCTCGCGACGCGTGCACCGTAACCTCGTATCGAGTCGCGATCCTGCGGAGCGTGAGTTCGAGGGCACATGGGTGTCCTGCGAATTACGCAAAGTAGTCGAAAAAGGATATCTCGTGACGCGGGTAGACGAAATTTGGCAGTACAAATCTACGCGTTATAACCCCGAAACGCGACAGGGAGGGTTGTTTACCGAATATATCAACACTTTTTTAGAACTGAAACAAGAGGCGAGTGGGTGGCCGAGCGAAGGCAACGACGACGTTGCTAAAGAACGCTACCTGAAGGAGTATGAAGCAACCGAAGGTATCATTCTCGATAAAAACAACATCGTACGTAATTCCGGCTTACGCTCCATCGCCAAACTCTGCCTTAATTCGTTTTGGGGGAAATTCGGCCAGCGGAGTAACCTGCCGAATACAGAAATAATAAGATCCCCTCAGCGTTTCGCCAAATTGCTGTCGAGTCCTGAACACGAGATAGTCGGTGTATTGCCCGTTAACGAGGATGCGATATACGTTTCATGGCGGTTAAAGAGCGAAGCGATGGTATCTTCACCGATAACTAACGTAGTAATAGCGGCATACACGACGGCACAGGCGCGATTAAAATTACGAATATTTAGAAAAATTAGATCGTCGCGTATTATATTACGATACAGATTCATGTATATATACGAGCAGCGGTGATCCCGAGGAGTACGAACCGCGTACAGGTAATTTTTTGGGTGACATGACCGACGAACTCGAGAGTTACGGGCGTGGTAGCTTCATCGAGGCGTTTATCTCTGGCGGACCGAAATTTTACGCATACGTGGTACGTACACCGGACGCACGAAAATATGAAATATGTAAGATAAAGGGGATTAAATTAAATTTTGAAAACTCGAGGCTGCTTAATTTTAAGAGTATTTATAATTTATTATTAAATAGGGAAAAAGAGGAGGAAGAAGAGATAAATCTGCGATTTAAGACAATTTGCCGCACCGCGTTTCACGAAGTAATAATGCAAAACGAGGTGAAAACGTGTGCTCCTGTTTTATTAAAACGCAGATTTATCGACAATCTTCTTTCTTATCCCTACGATTTTACAATATAATATTTTACTTAAAATTAAGTTAGGTTAAGGCTCGGATTTTCCCCGTCCTCCCACAAATGTAAATATGTATACAGAATAAATATGTTTGTAAAAATTAAGATTATTTTTGTTTTAGTTATAGTTTATTTTAGTATTAAATTTAAGAAAAAAATGCGAAATTTGAAAAATGTATATTATACGAAGTTACGATTAGAAATTGTAAAATTACAAATGTAAATTTGCGTTTAGTTATTAAGAAAAAATGTAATAAAAATATTTATTTCTCTAATTGTAAGAAAAAGTATAATAAAAATTTTGTAAAATTAAATTTTTAAATCCAATTTTTTCCCACTTTCCTATAATTTTCCTATAACTTTCTTTTATCGCTAATTTTTTATATAGAAAATATTTTGAATTTATAATAGAGAATCATTAAAATACTTTGTAAAATATTTTTTAAATTATAATCTTAAATTATAATCGCATAAGTTACGATTTTTAAATTTGTAAAAGAAAAAGTTATAAATTTTTACGTCCGTAATAATAAGTATTCAATTATTTTTTTCGCGAGTAAGTTTCTCCGACTTGAATTAGCTTTCGAGGAGCACCGCGTACAAGCTCGTAAGCGACGGTGCTCTCGCGTTGAACGCTCGCACGAGCGTACGAGCGCGGCTTGTCGCGGACGAGTACGAGCTCGTTACGCAAAGATACTAGCGCGTGCACACCTCCGCCGCGGTGGGGCCCTTCCGCGAGTAAGCTAATCTCAAAAATTTCTCTGAGAAAAAATCAAGTGTTCCATTCCTTTATTTATTAATCTAAGTACGACGCGCAAGGCGTTCATTTCGCGAAATGGACGTACGCTGGAAACATCCGTGGACATCTATCGTGTGCGGACCGACGGGATGTGGAAAAACAATCTTTGTAAAGAGATTTCTTCGTCATTTATCCGCTATGGCAGATGTCTACTTTGAGAGAATTTTGTTTTATTACGCCGATGGCAGGATGCTTATCAGCAACTTCAATACGAAACTCGAGATTCCGCAATCGAATTTCACGAGGGATTACCGCGTCCAGAAGATTATTCTAACGATCCGCGCGCGAAATTGATAATAATTGACGATCTTATGAGGGAATCATCCTCGAGCGAAGCGATCGTGGATCTGTTTACCAAGGGAAGTCATCATAAGAATCTCAGCGTAATTCTCATCACGCAAAATCTCTTTCATCAGAGCCGTGGACAACGTGATATATCTCTCAACGCGAATTACTTTGTGGTTTTCAAAAATCCACGAGATCGCGCGCAAATCCGCTATCTCGCTCGACAAGACTATCCCAATGATCTAAAGTTCCTCGAGGAAGCGTATCACGACACCACGTCTCAACCTCACGGATATTTATTGCTCGATCTGAAATAATCGACTCCCGACGAGTATCGTTTTCGCATATGCATATTTCCCGATGATACGCTGAACTATATTTACGTATCGCGCAGATCCTTTTCCGGAAGTTTCATATAAAAGTATCGTACTTGCATTCTCTTGCGACAGTCGCGCGACTTCCTCGTGATGAAAAAGAGAAGAGAATCCTCAGTTAATGCGAGAAAAATCGCAGAACGTTCGATCGGTAAGAAAAATATCTGTCTTCTCGAAGCGCTGTGTAATTTGAACAAAAATCAACGCGCCTCTTTCTTACGTCAGGCGGATGAAAAATTCATTCGTTGTATCCGCGAGTGCGTTTTCAATACTCTCAAGGGTAACGTCCCGCTCGAACGTTTTGAAAAAAATCGTTTCAGCAAATATAAAGCATCTTTGTGTCGCATAGCGAAAAAAGACGGTAATTGGAAAAGTAAGAAAAAGCTATTACTACAGCGAGGCGGATTTTTACCCTATCTCATAGGGCCTTTCGTTCCTATTTTCGAAAATTATCGGAGAATAGTCAGCAAGACAGAGAGAGAGAGATCGAGTAAACCTAATTATGGAAAGGGCAAAAAAGATGGTCTTGATTTCCACGGAAAATCTCGAAAGAATGCAGCATCATCTCCGACAACAGCAGCAAACGGAAATAGGCATCAGTGAAAATTCCATGAGGCAGAATTCGGAGACGATACATGGAGAAAATTTAAATTCCGTATAAACACCCGGACCGCCTTTGTCGCGGCTCGATTCCGATTTGAGCAAAATTCTTAATTCTCCCACTCCGCGCGATGTAAGTGAGAAATGGAAATTGCATAAAGAAGTACTTTGGAGATATCTCTATTTTGATAAAGCGCAAAAGGAAAATTCGGCGCGTAACGCCGCCGATGAGAACAATTCAGATGCGTAGGAGGGAGACATGGTGGAACCAGCGCGCGAATCACAACCATTGAGCAAACTTTCCCATCTTGACGGGCAAGTAAATAATATACTACGAGGCGAGTCTCTGCGTAAGCGCGAACGGCAAAGCGTCGAAAAAATATTAGAAAAGGTGCCGAAAAGTTTTCGCGCCAAGGCGCGTTTACATTTGATCGATAAAGTATTACCCGCGAGAATTACTTGGGACGAGGAAGGAATCGTGACTATCAATGGTGACGTTATAAAAGATTCGAATATCACGGAACTGATAAACGACGCGATGCGAGAGAGAAAAACCGTGAATAGGAAGAGGTCAGTTTGCGCGATTACTACGTACGACAAACATCCCGGCTGTACTCGTAAGAAATAAGGAATTGTTAGCAACCACATTTGTCAAGATATTATCATCACCACAAGCGAATTCCACTCCGAAAATACCGAAAAAACTTTCTACGTCAACGCCGGCGACGTCGACGGCGACGACGCGGAAAAGAGTACGACGCACGAGAAAGGGACAAAAAACGCCGAAAGACCGAAAAAGAAGAGCGAGCGAGGTGCGCATTGTTTCTTTCGCCGCGTTTTCGTAAAGACGATATCCCTATAACCTTCGCAAAAGATTCTCGACAGGTAAGAAAGAGACGCTTACTCGATTGGAGTGAATTGAAATGACCAGGCTTGAAAATTTGTATTACGATCCAGCGCACTATGCGGGGTATTCGGCATCAGATAACTTGTCGCGTGCCGCTAAACCGAATTTCTCTCGTAAAGAAGTAGCTCGCTGGCTTGAATCGCAAGACGCGTACACGCTGCACCGTCCGTCGAGACGAAAATTTCCGCGATTGCGTTACAACGTGACGAATATCGATGATCTGTGGGAGGCCACAGATTTGATCGAACTCCGTAATCTCAAAAGTTACAACGACGGATTTTCTTATCTTCTCGTGATTATCGACGTATTTAGTAAATTTGTCTGGGTAAAACCGTTGCGGGATAAAACGAGCAATTGCGTGACAAGCGCCTTCCAAAATATTCTCTCGAGAAGCGATGGTCGAGTACCCGTGTACTTGCAAACTGACAAGGATAAAGAATTTATCGCGCGACCGATGCAAGATTTTTTAAAAGAAAGAAGCATACATTATCGAGTAACTCGCAATCCGGACGTCAAAGCTGCCGTCGTTGAACGCTTCAATAGAACATTAAAGAAGCGAATATGGCGCTATTTTACACATAAAAATACGCGGCGTTATAGCAAGTCGAAGTGCTGCAGATATCGTGCGCGCTTACAATCACACTCGTCATTCATCCATCAGGATGCAACCGGCGACCGTTACGAGAGAAAATGCTCGCATCGCAGACGAAAATATGGAGCGGCGTAGAGGCGCGAGAGAGAAGGCGGCGTCGAAAGTAGAAAAGGCTAAATTCGAATGTTAACGATCTCGTTCATGTCAGTAGAGCAAAAGCCACTTTCGAGAAAGGATACGAAGCGCGTTGGAGCGAGGAAATATTTCGAGTTTGCCGCGTTCTTCATTGGCGAAGACCCCGCGTGTACGAATTGTGCGATTTATCGGGTGAACACATCGATGGGATTTTTTATGAACAAGAATTAGCACGGGTCAGAAAAAATTTGAGGGAGGAAGAGTTTATCGTCGAGCGCGTGATAAAAAATAGAGGACGCGGTGCTAATAAACAGTTGCTAGTTAGCTGGCAAGGATATCCCAGTAAATTCGACAGTTGGATTCCCGCTTCGAGTTTAACTTTTCTCCAAGATGGAGGAAGAACAATTTTTTATGGTTCTTCCGAGCGATAGCAGTAAGAAGTATTTCCCGGGAAATACATGCTCTTCTTTCACCACTCAATTACCTCACGGCGTACATTTATTCGGGGAATGGGAAGTCGCGCTTAGCGAGATTCAATTTCCCTCCAGTCTTTTTTACATACGTCGAAACGATAATAAGATTAGATTTGTTGATTTGAAGAGCGTAAAAGATGAGAAAATGATGATAAGTTTACGGTGAAAGAATTGCACTTACAGACAGGGGTTTATAAAAATACAGAGGATCTTATGTACGCGATTAATAAAGAGTGCAGACGCAGCGATTCTCATTTTACTTTCGAACTACGAAAAGGTTCAGGTGGTAATGTCCATATAAGCATCGATTGTGACGATAACTGTACTCTCGTTCATTATATAAATCTGCCAGCTAATATTTTTCAAATATTGAAGATCAACATCGATGATACACATCGGCACAATTTACCGTCACAAGTTACCTAATTCCGACGAATTAACGCCGTTTTTGAAACTCGGTTATGCCATCGGTAGTGGACGCACTGTATCTTTCTGGACTGCAGAACCCTGTAGTCTATGGCACGGTATCCCTGATAAAATGTACATTTATTTCGACATTTGCGAGCCTTACATAACCCGCGGAGCCCGCTTCTTCGGATTGTTCCAATCGAAATACTCGGATGTAATTACACATACGGAACGAATTTAGTAAAATATTTCTTCACTTTGCAATATACTCCTTTGCGTCAAACGAAATTCCATAAAATTGAAATAGATATAAAAGATCACCGTGGAGAAAAAATACCATTCGTTTCCGGAACGCTGATAGCAACATTACACTTTAGACGCGTCCGTTAATTACCATTCGCGGTGGAAAGTCTACGAAGCTTTGAGAAAAAACTAAGTCTCCATGAAATACAACGAGTATTACGAAATGCAAAACGGTGGGGGCAGGGCAGGCGGAATTCCATGAATTTTCGTCGGTTCAGCCTATCAGCGCGGTCATGGGATCGGTAGTTTCCTCGGAGGATTATTTAGAAGAGTACTTCCTTATCTAAGCAGGGGAATGTGCGCAGTCCGGAAAGAAGCTTTACGCGCCGGAATTGGCGTGATAGAGGATGTTGAAAACAACACTCCGTTCAGGGAAGTAGTCAAAACGCGGCTCAAGGAATCGGGCGGAAATCTTAAGAGAAAAGCCAAAGAAAATATAAGTAACTTGATGAAGGGCTCAGGATATAAAACATCCACGAAAATACGACCGGGTCAGTTTCCCTTCGGAGGGTACGACGCACGCACCACTAAATCCGGGAGAAGTGCGGTTCGTAAACGCAGACAAGCCAGTAAAAAAAAGAAATCATCGAAAATTGGCGTGAAAAAAAACGATTAAAAAAAATCATCGAAGAGGAAAGCGGGCAAAATTAAAAAGGCAACGAAACATCGAAATAGCGAGAAAAAGCGCACCGTATCCGATATATTCGCTTAACCGACGCACTTTGTAAATTTGAGAGATATGTCCTTTCTTCATACCCACTCGAGCGAGTGTTTAAAAAGCGAGCTCGATCTTTTCAGTTTACCTCCTACTCAAACCAGTATCGAGAATTCGCAATGGATTTATTACAAACCGGTGACCTCGCTCGCGGACGACGCGCCTATAGAATTCGTCGTACCTGGGCACGGAGAAGATTATCTAGATCTCACGCATACCATGCTAAGCCTTCGCGTACGAGTGGAAAATTTACCCGATGCTGGAACATCGACAGCAGAAGGAGGAGGAGGAGTGGGAGGAGGAGAAGCAGAAGGAAACAAAGTAGGCCCTGTGAATCATCTACTACATTCGATGTTCAACCAGATCGACGTGTACTTCAATCAAAAACTCGTATCACCCCAAACAACGCCTACGCGTACCGCGCGTACATTGAAGCATTGTTAAATTATTTTTCACCGGCAAAAACTTCCCATCTGACTTCCTGTCTCGGACGAACCCGATTATATGGACGCGCTATTAGAATCGGACAACCTCAATCAAGCTCTCATGAGACGCGCCCGATACATCC
Organism: Pogonomyrmex barbatus; assembly: GCF_055798465.1. NCBI lineage: Eukaryota > Metazoa > Arthropoda > Insecta > Hymenoptera > Formicidae > Pogonomyrmex > Pogonomyrmex barbatus. The sequence continues at coordinate 4,061,059 of NW_028297111.1, read as the reverse complement.
AAGGAGAACGTTCGGTAGATCTAATAGGCCATCTTCATTGCGACGTCTTTAATCAGGATAAATTTTTAATTAAGGGAGTGGAGGTTAGAATGAGACTCGTTCGCTCGAGAGATGCGTTTTGCCTCATGGAAAGCAACTCAACGTCGAAAATACGCATTCTAGATGCTAGTTTACTCATAAGAAGAGCAAAAATAAGCCCCGCAGTGTTACTCGAACATGCGAGAATGCTGAGTAAGACAACCGCCAAGTATCCTCTTACGCGAGTCGAAGTTAAAACATTCACGATTCACGCCGGAGTGGTAGGAGAATCGATTGATAACGTGATACTCGGGCAACTTCCGAAACGAGTAATAGTCGGATTCGTCGATAACAAAGCGTTTAACGGCGACAGAAAGTTAAATCCATTTAATTTCAAAAATTACGGCATAAAAATTTCTTCTCGCTATATGCTGATGGCGTGCAAATTCCGAGTAGACCGCTGCAACCGAATTTCTCAAAAGATCATCCGCTCTATGTCGAGGCTTATAATACCCTCTTCTCAGGAACAGGCATCCATTTTCTAAACGAGGGGAATTCTATAAGTAGAGAAGATTATGCCAAAGGTTTCATGCTTTTCGCTTTCGATCTTACTCCCGATCTATCGGCAAATTGCGCTGGACATTGGAATCTTGTCAGACATGGAAGTTTACGATTAGAGGTGCGATTTGAAAAAGCTATTACCTCAACGATTAATTGTATCGTTTACGCAGAATTCGATAACGTGTTAGAGATCGATTCCTCGTGTCAAATTATCGTTGATTTTAGCGGATGAGACATACTCGAATTTCCCCCCTCCCACCGTTATCTATTTTTCATTTCTATTTCTTCGAAAGCTTAACAAAAAGTAGCCGCAGTTTTGCTTTAGTCGCGAACGTCGTCACTTCGTGCAAAATAAATTGAAAGTATATTCTACGCATCATGGATATAGTTATCGATATACAAGGTTTCCGCGACGCTGAGGGGAAGTTTATGCCGAAGGAAGTAGCGGTTGTCGCCATTAACGAAGCATAAGTCATTGCATTATGATGCCTCCATATCCATTTGTCGAATTACCCGAAAAATACAGACGAGAAAACAACTGGCTCTCTCAAAACTTCCATGGGATCGAGTGATTTGACGGAACAGTCAATTCCAAACATTTCATGGCGGAACTATGTGAAATTGCACGGCAAGCGCGTTACATATATACCCGAGGTCGAGAGAAGATACATTATTTGGAAAATACACTCGCAAGAAACGTATATAATCTAGAAGGAATCTCTCCTACTTTCAAAAACCTCGGAAGGCGAGGAGCATGAATTGCGCTGCGGTCATCACGAGTTTCAGCGAAATTCCGACAAATTTCATTGCGCGTTACGCAATGCATGCAAATTGAGATACTGGATGCAATCTCAAGAAGGGAACTGTTACATAAGCAACGCTAATTCTTTTACCATTGAAAGTTCTGATGACAGTGATACAGAAAGCGAGATTTTTACAATAAAACGAAATTTTCCGAATCTCGTTACGTGAACGGAGAAATAAGAGATTAGAAAAAGAACAGGCGAGGTGCGAACAAATAAAAGCTGAGAAAGAAGATCTATCGAAACTCAAGTGTGAAAAAAAGGAAGCTTCTACCCTACAATCCTCGCAAGAGGATAAAAATATAACGACACCGACGAGCCAAAAAACAAGTCAAACATCATTTCACATCGCGGAAGATGAATTCGCTCGAAATCTTACGAGCGTTGCATCATCTCAGTATCGAACATGCGGGTGTGTATCCTGCCGACAGAATCCCGAGGGTGTGGACGAAGTCGACGGCCATCGTCGCGAACACTGATAATCACGATCGTCCTGGACAACACGGGGTTACTTTCTACCTAGACAAGAACGGAGAAGGCACGTATTTCGATAGCTACGGACTACCACCCCTGGATTCCAGATTCAATCTACGACTTCGACGAAACTCTACTACTCATAAATGGAATATCACGCGATTATAGGGCACATTTTCTTAGACCTGTGGACAATATTGCTGCGTATTTCTTTATTATTTGTCTCGCGGTTATAAGCTTAAACAATTTCTCAAAATATTCAGCGAAGATTACGAAGATAATGATAAACTAATCGTACAATTATTTCGTAAAATATTTCTTCATGGAAAAAAGAAATGTGAAAAATCTCATGTAACGTGCTGTCATATACAAACTTGTACTTTTAAGAACAATTAAACATTAAAGAAACACTATTATGATATAATTTGTATAATGATATAACAATAAATTTAATTTTTGTAACATAAATTCTTTGTCCATTTTACTTTCTTTCCCACCGATTTAAAACCAATTTTAGCCACATAATTCCAAGCTAGAAATATCTAATCGTTTTTTAAATATTTTTCGTTTGTTTACCATAGAATTAAGGAACATAATCTCGCTAGTGTATAACTCCAAATGTTAGAAAAATCTAGAGTTTACATCTAGAAAATTTTTTCAATCCGCGTGTTTGTCTTAGAATAAAAGCTTTGTATAATTCTGAATTCGACGTCATCGACGTCAGAAATATATAGTGCAAACCTGACCGTTCTCGTTTTCCTCCTCCCAAATACCATACGATCTGGTAAATAATGGTTATTACACACCGAAAATCTCATGTCTTCAAAACCTATATCCACTCGTAACTTATATTTTCCTCATACAAAAAATGTCAGAGTCGAGAATTTTATCTAAATTCACCGACTATGAGACGCCGAGAAACCTTTCGCCCTAAGAAAAACGTGATTCTTCATATCCCATATACAACCGGTAAATTCCACAAAAAATTGGTTTTCTTCTCTTCGCTCCATCCCACGTGAACAAAATATCGCATTCCATTCTCGACAAGTATATTCCTTTTACAGACCCGCCATATTTCTTTTCGCAGTCGCCATTTTGTTTTCGGACTCCGATCGGTCCCAGACGCTTTCTCACCCTTCCCCTACCTCGTCTAGCATTTCGACAACCAATCGCACACATGGGGCACTATGGGTAAAGCCAATCACGCGTTGGGCAGCTACGGAGCCAACCAATCAGAACACTCCCACTAATTACCTAATTATCACCTCCCATCCCCACCGACCAATCAAAACGCTCTATTTCCATGTGGCTGCCAATTTTTGACCGTCGGGGGCCACGCCCCTGGCGCCAGTGGGAAGGTGGTGGGGGTTTGTTTTGACGCGCCATAGTGCCCTACTTACTACTATCGTTATAATAGATATCGTTTAATAGATACACAGTTGTGCTCGGTAATTATCCAAAATATCCTGTGTCATAATATGATCACGCTTATTGTTGTTATCGAAAGGAATCCTTATTTGTCTAAAAATATCATTTAATAAAATTTGTTTAATATTTATAGTATTCATACAATGCGAATTTTGCCGAATAATCTTCTCAGTTATGAAACAATTCGCATTGGCTTAGACCATAGTGGAAGGAAAAATATCACGCACACGCTTTACAATAAACAGTGATAAAGACAGACGAGCATTGTTTGCACCGTAGTATTACGGTATTGCTAAGAGCTTTGCTAGCCATATAATAGTATTACATATATGTTAAAATCTCTCTGAACTCTAAAATTAAAATGCAAACAATATAAACGCATTAAAAAGGAGCAAAAACATCAATATAAATATTTGATATATTTGATATAATAAAATTTTGATATAATAAAATTAATGCAAAGTGAGAATGTAATATATTTTAAAAATTATCTAGAATATAGTCGATCTTAAATGAAAGAAAAAATTTATTTCTAATATTTTTAATAAAAGACAAAAAAATATCTTGAAAAAAATTAAAGATTATTCTAAAAAACTAACTTTAAAACTATTCTAAAAACTCTTAGTACAAAAAATATCTAAAAAAATTATTTTACAGAGACTATTATAGAGAATCCAGTATAGGAAACGACACAGTTCAAATGCAATTTCCAACCAATCCATTACGTTCGGGCAGGGAGAGTCTTCCTAGCATGGACAGTGCAATGGATTCTTGGGATGAATTGGAAGATAATAGTGGTATCATGCCGGAAATATTCAGGCTTTGGGATTCAGCTTCCACAGACAGTGGACAATTAGATTTACCAATATCGACATATACTGGGTATCAATTAATTATCTAGTAATTAAAATGTTTTTTAAATTAATTGTTGATATAAATATTTTTTATCTTTAAACTTTAGGACACAAGACTGCACCAGTGGTTCGAACAATAAGTCTCAGCAAATAGTGTATGTATCACTTCATAAAGATTCAGTTTATGAAGATTTTGGCTTCTCAGTATCAGACGGTCTTTACGAACGAGGCGTTTACATAAATTGTTTGCGACCCGGTGGACCATGCGATGGTATTTTGCGACCATATGATAGGATTCTCCGAGTAAATGAAATTAACACAGAGGACTGTGATTGTTGTTTGACCGTCCCACTTATTGCAGCGGCAGGATCACGTCTAGATCTGACTGTAGCAAGACCTTCATCTCCAAAAACTATCGTAAAAACTTTGTAAATTACAATGATAATCTCTGATCAATGATTATCAGTATCATCCAATCCAGTTATCAAATTTAATCTTATCAATTAATGTTTTAAATATTTCTAAGTTCCTTTTTTATTCTTTTTATAATAAATATTTTAAAAATCAATGAAAATAGAAGAAAAATCTAGATGTTATTGATGCTTGATAGTTGTATAAATGAATACACATACACACACACACACACACACACACACACACACACACACACACACACACACACACACACAGGATGTCCCATAGCATGTGTAATACCGCTTGTGAGAAGATAGACAGGAGCGAGATAAATAAAAATATCTTATACCATTTTGCGATATTCGCAATAATTTTCTTGTTATTAAATATTAAAGTTGCACAAATAAAAACGCGCGAGGAGAAAGCGCTCGCCCGCCTAACCCGTAGGACAGCCCAGCGTGACGACATTGGCTGCCCGGCACTCGGCGCGGAGAAGGATGAATTGCCGTTCATGCTTCTTATCACGCCGAGACTCACGTCAACATTATTACAAATTATTAAATATTTTATTCTTTATAATATTTATAGCTTTTTTAATAACAAAAAATTAAATTAAACATTAACTTCGCGAATGTAGCCTAATATCTTTCCTTCTAAAGTACTAGAATAGAATAAATATTATCATTTTAAACAACAATTGTAGTTAATATTCGAATAATACTAATATTCGATTCATTATGTGTAATTTCAAGAAAAAAATTTAAACAATTATTTTTTCACTTTTCATATTATAAATACGGTACGGCATTCGGAAGAATAGTATCGCGCCGATTATTTATTGCAATTTTAGCGACAGTTCTCGGTAGTTCTAGCAGAATTTCATACTCATGTACTCGTGAGGAGAATGTATTCGTTAAGAAGAGTTTCAGCGATGGCATATTTTTTAATAACTTTTTAATCTCTCAATCCTGCGTGATTTCATGAAAGAAATATGTAATTAGATTTTGCAAATAATTTTTATATAAAGCAATTTCGTATCTTCTTTGCACCAATTGGTTCATCTCATTATTCATCTCATTATTATAAAACTATACAGAGAAAAAGATTTCTTTGGATTCAATAAATTTTATTAAATTCAAAGAAATTTATCTTTTGGAATAGTCCAAACAAAGCAATCATTGATTCAATAAATTCGATTGTTTGATTTTTCAAATAATAAATAGTTTTACTTCAAATAAAATATTTGTAAATAAGATGACATTATTTCTTGAAAAAGTTATTGTTTTAAAACAATATAATTTTTTTAGTAAAGATGTTTATTAGTAGGAATAAGACGGGTTCTAACTCAGAAGCGTTGAGGGGGATGCGGGTGGGAAACTGTGCGGGGGGAACTGTGCGCAACCGAGGAGCTCCGGGGAAGGGGAAGGGGGGGACGGCGCGTGTTGGGCGACCCAGTGCCATTGAATGTAAACAGCGTGCGATTGAATCGACGATTGATGCCTTCAGAGCACTGTGATAAATAATTACCAAAAGATAAATAACGAAGATGATATAAAAAATTGGATGCGTGGACATGACGTCAGAGGGGAGGGGGTCGCCGCCGCCACCGCCGCGCCCGCCGCCACCGCCGCGCCCGCCGCCACCGCCACCGAGTAAAAAATAAAAAAAGAAAAAAATTAAAAAAAGACTCACCAGGTTGAGGTAGAAAGTCACTTAAAAAAAGTACAAAAGTCAGTACGAAAGTCACTTAAAAAGTACAAAAAAGAAATGTCCAAGAAAAAAATGTCACGTAAAAAATACATACAAAAAAAATGTTTAACAAATCCAAGAAAAAAAAAGCACTCGATCACTGTAACAAAATACACACAAAAAAGAAAAATGTTAATAATCCATGAAATAATTTTACTCCCTCCGGATTATTCGCAGGAGAGAGACTTCATTCACATATCGCGAGATTAACCCGCGGGGGGGACTTCTAAATAATTATTCTCCTCCTCTTCCTCCTCTTCCTCCTCTTTCTCCTCTTCTTGTGCCAAAGCCAATGCACGAATATGTTCGTACAAGGGTATTAGCCATGGCAGTTGCGTGGCACCAATGAGAGGGTTATTGTCAATGTAATAAATACGTTGTTCCTCCACAAATACTACAAAGTTACCACGGTACTCTACTCCGTTGAATCTTGCGTGGAGAATGACGCGTGGTAATTCCATTGCGTTGCACTCAAAATTCTTCACGCAAAAAGCAATTGTTTTTTTTCACGCACCAGTGATTCTTTGCGCACAAAAATTATTATCGAGGCCACGTTTCAATGCCTCCACAAGACTCATTGCATGAGTCTGAACGCGGCGTGTCAAGAAAAGCGCCGATACTCCGGCTGCTATAAACAAATCGGGGAGACCTATGATGGCTTTTTTTCGTAGAAATCGACGTACGTGTCGCGGCGAGTCAAGAGAAGCGCCGATACTCCGACTGCTATAAACAAATCGGGGAGACCTATGATGATGATGATGTTCCGATTTAAACAAAGAAATTGTCGATGATATATAATGGGTCATGGGGTGTGCAGGATCACAGTAGATAGAAGTCTAATGTGAGAGAGAGAGAAAAGCGTGCATACAAAAAAACGCAACAGTATCGCGTAGTGTCTAACGTACACGTTCAACGAGAAGAAATGGCAAGTGAAAAGACATCGCAGGAATTCGATTATTTGGCGTATATTAGAGATTTGTTAAAAATTACTTATCCAACTGAAGCAGTAAGTATATTTATTCACATGTATCTTTCTAATGTTTAAAAATATTATTAAACTCAATATTGTAAAAAATATTAAACTCAATATTTTTGTAATTTGACAGACATTATATCTCGATGGTATCTCAGTCGTGGAAATTGTGCAAGTACGCAATCTTATAAAAATTCAAATACGCCACCCGAATGGAGTACGTAACTTTTTCTCCTTTTTTTCTTTTTTCTCTCTTTTGTCTTTTTTCCTTTATTTGATATGTAATGAATTGTGTGAAATTGAGATTTTTTATTATTTTTTGCAGTACTTATGCATATATGATATCAAAATTAATGGCTTTATGAATATTAATCATCGGCGACGGTCATCAGCGTCGCCAACACAAGGAGTATTTATACTTTTTATGGGAAGAAATTACTCGCGAGGACGTATTTGATCTGCAGAGACTCTTTGGTTTACGTCCATATGAAGATGATGAAGAAGTGTGGTGAACAGTGTCTACAGGATATTCTCATTATTTTGAATAATTACATAATTGAATAATTACATAAGTAATAAAGATTCACAAATATATATATATACAATACAATACAATATATATACAATAAATATTATAGTATATACAATAAATAAAAGTGTATGAGTTATTCTTTTGCATTAAATAAATATTAAAAAAATTTTTCACTTTTTTAAATCATGATTCAATTTCTTTGTCATGTCCATGCCCGACACACTGACCTACATTCCTGCTCGACGCGCGCGAGTCATCCCGGCAAGATAAACTTCTCGGCGTTATATGATAAGAAGCGGTACGTCGATCGTTAAAATTATCAACGCATGGAAAAGAAATAAAAAACATAATTCGTATATTATATTTATTTTATTCATGGTTATCTGACCACCAATTAAATAATTTGAATACATTTTGTAATGCGCAATTAGTATAGTGATATCCGCATCGCATAGTATTATCAGCGTCCAGATTGTTTAGAGAATCTACGTTTTCGTAATCAGCATCCAGAATCTTGATGTATACGCGCTCATCGTCCAGAAGCAAATTCCACAGCCATTGTCGTTTTTCGTGTCCTTTGACATATACGACAGCATCGCTGTCATCGTCGTCGGTCGTCTTCTTCCGTTCCATGCACAGCCTTTGTAATCAAACTCTTAGCTTTGCTGTATGGAATCGTTCCGTCGTCCCATCGTAGTCTATGGTAATGACGTATCACCCAACGTGCGGGAGACTTGTCGGCACTTGCGAGGAAATGCCATGATATAGGGCTTGCGAAAATATAGTGAGAGAGAACGGTCCGTTTTCTGAGAGCGGCAAACTCCTTTACAACAAATTGTCCTCCAACGAGAAAACCTTGCAGGTCTACGAACGTTGGCACGACCATGACGAGCAATTTTTCGAGACTGCGGTCGATTTCGATGTATCGTAGATTTTATTGTCTCTCTCTCTCTCTCTCTCTCTCTCTCTCTCTCTCTCTCTCTCTCTCTCTCAGTGCCAGCGATGCTCTTAGGTGATCTTGCGTACAATATTGGTCAACGGATTGTAGTGAACCACGCGATCGTGTATAATGAGACAGTACGCGGTGGTATTCATCGGTACGTTCTCCTTAGTCTCAAATTCCAATCTCACGTCCACGGTTGCGCTCTTGACCGATTCGTTTTGTCGAGAACAATCGATGATTACGAATGGACCGTTATGTAGAAAAGACGTGACGGTGAGACTCGGCTCGAGATACTCGTATCCGTAGTAACCCTTGCAGAAACGCGCGTACGTTTCATACAACACGGACCATCTGTTTTTGTCGAAATCAAGATGCATATCGTCGTACGGATAACATTCCGAGTTCAGATAGAGTTTCACGTTGGTTAAGTTGCAGTCGTCGAATCGACTCGTGTCCTCAGCCATGACATTTTTGCGACCTATTTGCAGAGCAAAGATGATGTATCGCGGTTTCTCGAGCTGAGTAGCGGTCTTGATGGCCCACGAATGCTTGGTTGTACGCTGTAACAGCGGAAACTCGTACAGATCCCACGAGTGAAAAGCCATGCTCAAGTATCGTCCGCTCTCCAAAGTGCGCAGCATCAATAGTTTTTTTATCTCGCTCAATAACACGTGCGGCATTCGCCATTGTATCTTGAAAGTCGATCACGGGATCCAACGCCGAATTTCCCATCAGGCAATTGTTGTCGTTACGAGATCGTATCAAGATCAATTCGTGACGAGCGTTGATTATCACGCGTCTGTAATCCTCGCAAAATCCCAACAGTACGTAGAGAGGTACGCAAAAATTAAAATATCCATCCGCGCTAGTATGTGCATCCCAACCGGCATTCCTCAGAATCACGCTTCTGTCGGACGATGTCGTTACGTAATGTTTGAGCGTGCTGGTTACGCCCACGTTTCTGTTACGATCAATCTCCACACCATCAAGCTCGTATCGAATCTCATCGAACAGGAACGCGACAAAATTATTTCTCAGCACCACATCAGATCCCTCGACAACTCTGTTCTTCGTTAGTTTTCCCTCGATATATAGAAAGCTTTCGTACGGCAATGTGTACAGATCCTGTTGCTGTATAGGTATTCTTATCTCATCGCTGTACCCGAACGTCGTATTGGCAAACGGGTTGTACGCATGAGTCTCAATCTTGACGATGCGATCGTCGAAGATTGGCTCGTTTTCGATGTTTAGGATATCAGTCATTTCACAAGTTGCGCACCGCGAATCCTAAAGCTTGTAAAAATTTAACGTTCGACGCGTTAAGTTTCTTCCTCTTCTTGACGCAGCCGGATGAGCGAATATTGTCGATCGATTTTCTTTGTAAAAGATGCGTTATCTCTCTGCGTATGCTTCGCTTCGTTCAACACGAGCATCTTAAAATGTCACGCTCGCGTTATCGCTGTCGCCGTCGTACGTGCAATCTGACGGTGATCTCTTCTCCTCTGAAATCGAGTAATCGTCCGTTCTGGTCAACAATGCGTATCGTTAGCTCCGTAATGCTCCGTACGATGACTGGCAAGTAAATGATCTGCATCGACCTTTCCGATATCTTATATCCTGGCGGCACGCTCGGTGAAAATTCGTGTATCGTGTGCACACTTTTGTCGTTGCTGTATGCGCCCGCGATCACGTTGCACTCTACACGGATAATGTTTACGTTCATTATGTTGATCGACACGTCCGATTCGTGCCACCTTCGCGATTGCAGTATACGCCTCGAGAAACCCAGCGATCCAATGTTATGAGGCTTGTTAAAGTTTATTCTGTAGGCGCATTTAATCTCATCGTGTTGTAATTTGCGCGGAGCACTATCGGGTATTCTCCAATCTCGTCATCGCCGCGCGCGGTGTCACCAGCGTTACCCTCAGGCGCGTCGCGGATGTTTCCGTAAAATCTCACGTTTCAAAAATTCATTTATGGCATGCAGTTCATACGATCCCTCGGGAATCGTAATTTCTGCATCGTCTTTGCCAAAATAAAATGTATTGTTCGAAGCGTTTACATTCGGTATCGTGTGATAAGTCTCCAAAATTGTTAGACCAAGCTCGTAGTCATCGTCGCTCAAATCTGTGGCTGGAGAGTAATTTGTCACGAGAACGCTGCTCTTCTCGCTCAGCGTAAGCGTCAGCGACATGATGGAAAAAGCGTTCGACGAATACTGAGACGCCGCGACATTTTGTCGGACTTTATAAATTCACGCGCGTCGACCGTTTTGGAGAAGAAACCACAAGCACAGCTGTCCGCAGACGCTCTGATCATACGTCTGATAGGACGTTCGATTGTACTCTATCGTAGCATCATCTCCGAAATATCGTATCAGTTCCTTGGGCGGTCGAAGATTACCAAAACTGTCAAAGTACACAACGCGATTGTTTTTCTTTGCGTACGCTACCCAATGAGTACCGGGGCCCGTCGTGTCGTCCAGATTTACGATACCATTTTCATTTCGACGCGCGCCGCTAATCGGTAATGCGTCACGCATGAAAACACCTCTAAAGTACAGTACGCGCATACGCTTCGCCAGCTGGTCCAATTGTATATTGGTGGTTACACTCGTAGGTATTTTTATCGTCTCTTTGGCGTTTTTTTTGTTTTTTCTTTTTTTCGCTGTTACGCCTCATCCGCCTTTGTACGGGGCGAGATATAGTCCTCGTCCGTATTTGTACGGAGCGAGATACAGTCCCTGTCCGCGCGTTTCCATCGCGCGACGTTGCAGTTCCTCGAGTGGACGTTGCGCGACTTTCCTGTCGTTTATCGCTTTCGCCACGCTGGCCGCTTCGCCGATTAAGGACCTGAGAGCACCCAAAATTGGCAAAATCGGTAACACACCACCTCGTTTCGCCGTTGGAAGTATTCGTTTCTTTTTTTTGCCGATTTTTTTCTTCACCTTCATACCCATGCCGATCTTGGTCTTGGCTTTCATCGCTGCCCAAACGGCTGCAGCTGCAGCTTTCTCGCTCAGAGCCGAATCTCTCGCGATGACGCGTCCTAAGGCTTTATCGGCGAGTACCTTGTCCGCCGCGTGTCTGTCGGTGAGATCGTTGCTCTGAGAATACGCAATGTCGTGTTCACGGCACGCCGCGTCCAGTGGATTTATGCCCGTTTCACCTCTGGCTAATCGCTTTTTCAGCCGAGTACCCGGACCGCAAAATTGATAGCCGGGGATATGTAATTCGAAAGGAAGCGCGTTTATCGCTCGATTGAGCAGACCTCCAATGTAGCCTTCGTTTGACACTGCTGCTGGCATAGGCCACAATCCTTTATCTTCGGTGCAGGACCGTCTATATGATCTCGATCCCTCGATTGATTATAATACTCGACGCAGCGACGATAGGTTTGAACCTCCAAATCCGCCTTTATATACTCCGGAAGCTTGTCTCACACGTGATCGATATAATTACCGCACACGCGTAACAGTGCGACCTTCGGTATATATTGCAACTGCTCAATCCCGAATATCGGAGGGATGCGACAGCGCGAGATACATTTTTGCTACTGAGCGATTCGTGGTTTCGCGCGCCTATAAATAGGCGTTCGATCGAAGCCTAGATAACGCAGTGCGAACATGAAATTTGTACGGCAGCCACTGACGATACGCGTCGCGAACTGTGATGAGAGAGCGCGAATGATGGGAGACATCGCGACGGAGCGCAAGCACGGTGAAATGTTACCGAGTACTATACGCGCCATCATTTGCGGGCCGTCGAATTGTGATAAAACCAACGTTCTCATAAGCTTGCTCGAGAGTCCGCACGGTGTACGTTTCGAGAATGTGTACGTATACTCGAAATCACTGCAACAACCGAAATATCGATACTTGGAAAATTTACTAACATCGATAGAAGAAATCGACTACTTTACGTTCTCCAACAACAGTGACGTCATTCCACCGAGCGAGGCACGTCCCAATTCGATCTTCGTCTTCGACGTTGCATGCGATAAGCAAGATGCTGTGAGAGAATACTTTTCGATGGGCCGCCACTCGAACGTCGATTGCTTCTATCTCTGTCAGACGTACGCGAGGATATCTAAACATCTGATACGCGACAATGCGAACCTGCTGATTCTGTTCAAACAGGATGGTACCAACTTGAAACATGTTTACAACGATCACGTGAATACCGACATGTCATACGATGAATTCTGTGCGTTATGCCGCGATTGTTGGCAGCACGAGTATGGATTTCTAGTGATAGATAAGGACAGTCCGCTTATCAATGGGCGATACAGAAAGGAATTTAATACGTTCGCGGTACCGTAACGTGGTTAATCGATGTCGATACGTGGAGCAGGCAACATGGATAACACCAAAGATCGCGAGAAAATAGCGAAACAGATTGCGAAAACGAGCGATTCGATTCGCAAAAAATATCGCGCTTTAAAAATTGGTAAAATAGCTGAAGATACAGCGTTGGAGAAACGCTTCAAGCCCATCGTCGAACCTCTAAAACAGATTGTTGAAAAAACCGAGGAATCTCAATCGATTGAAAGAGAAGCAAAGGATCTCGGTATTAAGAAAAAACAAAAACGTGAAGACAGCGATGACGACAACGATAACGATATTACTACTACTACTACTGACAAGGATTCATATTGGACGGATGTTGGATGGTTGAAATTAACGCCGCAGTCTAAAAAACAACGTACAACGAAAGAATTGAAAGCCGCGTCAGATTCACTCGTGTTCAAGTCTACACCGATACAACCATCGAAAGATCCACCGAAAGAACCACCGCTGTTCCTGCAAAAGGAAGATGTTTTCGAAACAAAAGACGTCATTGAACCAATGAACCGTCATTCGAAACAACCATCAAACAGAGTCTGCAAACGCAACAAGGTCGAGAAGCGTTGCATAATCAGCTGGGACCATTAGGGCAAAAGTACGTAAACTCTCTTCTCGATGATAATGGAAAAAACGATACATTTGATCGCGTATACGGTGTTTATTTCGATAAAAACAGTGGTGCGATGCTTGGTGACAAGGAATTTGACGTTGACAAAAATGACTCCATAATCATAGACAATGTGAGATACAATGGTACACCAGGATTGTACGAATTGATCTTCAAGAGACTTCCCGATGACGCGGTTTTTACCGAGGATGATAAACAAACGTATAAAAGTATATTGTTAACAACAAATGCTCATAGACGTGGTCACAGCGCCCATAATCCCATCAAGGGCAATAGGGGATCCAAGTATATTAACATCATTGCTCCGCTCATATCTACGTATGGAAGTAGCGGGCGTAAAAAGGTGCAGGCGTGAGCAATATACCAGCCGCCATGAAGTTAAACGACAACAAGATCGATTACGTGCATTGGGACGATCCCAACGAACTGGTGGATCGACTCCGATTGCTCGACGCTTCGCACCGAGCTGGTAACAACGCTCACGACAACGAGATGCTGTCGATCGAGGAACTTCGCGAAGCCGGCATTATTATAAATTAATCGCGTATCGACGAAACGAGCCAGTCGATTAACGTCAGTGAGGAAAAAAACAATTTTAAATTGTATATCTTATTTACTATTAAACATCGTTGAAACATGCGATCCGATGGACGTGAAAAAAATGTTAGCTCCGAGAGGCGACGACTCGTTGAGGAATTGCACGCTCCGGCGAGGAGAAATTTTCCACGAAGACGTGTCATAATTCGGGGATACGACGATCTGTGGCAGGCTGACATCGTCGAGATGCGTCCGTACTCGAGTTTCAACAGAGGTCATCACTACATACTCACCGTCATCGATGCGTTGAGCAAGTACGCCTGGGCCATACCGCTCAAGAACAAGGTCGGAAGCGAGACGGGTAACGCTATCGTTAAGATAATTCGAGAAAGCGGAAGATGCCCGAGAAACTTGCAAACGGATATGGGAAAGGAATTTTACAATGCCGATGTGCAACAACTCTTGAAAAAACACAACGTTAATCATTATTCCACGTATACGGTGTTGAAGGCATCGATCGTCGAGCGATTCAATCGCACGCTTAAGAACGACATGTGGAAGATGTTTACGCTCAACGGCACTTACAAGTGGGTCGACGCGCTACCGCGTTTCGTGTCAGATTACAACGCGCGCAAGCATCTATATGCGACCCGTTGATGTAACTCCCGCAATCGCCAAAAGACTCTTGGATACGGTATACAGCGCGATAAAGATCGCAGGTCCAGCAAAATTCAAAGTAGGCGAATCGATACGCGTGAGCAAGTACAAGACAATTTTCGAAAAAGGTTACACGCCAAATTGGACCACCGAGGTGTTTAAGATCGTTAAAGTGCAACATACTAATCCCGTAACTTATCTGCTCGAGGATTATCGCGGAAAATCGGTCGCGGGCGCGTTCTACGAGCACGAATTGCATCGCGCGACTCATCCGGATGTGTATCTCGTGAAGAAAGTACTACGTAGGAAGGGAGACAAGGTTTACATCAAGTGACTGGGATTCGATAGATCGCATAACTCATGGATAAATAAAAGCAGTGTGATTTAATTCATTTTTCTTATTTTTATAATGTATTAAAAAAATAAAATATACACTGTATACATGTATACAAAGAGTTTTTATTATTTTTTTCTCCCATTATATTTTTTAAACTATACATGTATGTAACTTACGAGAACACATGTAAAACTGCATGTATTATAAACAATATATGTATTAAGCCGAGTATACATTAAATAAATCGAAGAGAGAATTAAAGCTAATTCCTCAGCAAGTAGGATCTTGGTTGCTATTATAAAGTATTCTTATCGTATATATAAAATAAATTTGAACAACTAAATTTTATTGTAAAAACTACATATAAAAACTACAAAAAATACATACATCTATACTACATATATAACAGTATCGTATAAAACTACAAGAATACATACATAGATATGATACATAGTTCATACATACATAGATATGATACATAGGTACGTACATACATACGTGCATATATGCATACATATAAACTATATAAAAAATATAAAAATATATGTACATTGTATAAACATGTATATATTACAATGTATATATTACAATGGAATCCGCCAATGTCCCCACGGTAACGTCTCCGTCGAATCCGGTACGATGTATCGTTTGTCGTCGTACGGACTCAGAGCGATTTTCGACTCGGACACTGTGTATACTTGGTGTAGCTTGGATCTTATACACGACTGGCGACGAGTCATTTCGATCTCTTCGTTCAAGCACCGCGTATAATCGTCGAACGTTATTGTTCGCGTAACGACGTTATTCTTTACACCTTTCACCTTTTTAATGTCTTTTCTGCCGTCCACCCTCACCGCGTACATCTTCGCTCTGAGTCCGACGAATTCCGTCATTATCGCACCGTTATTCTCATCCTTCATTAGACCGGGTACTTTTTTATTCGCGAGAGGCATCCCGTACGCGTTGTCCGTCGGATAATCGCTCGTATCGAATCTAGCGATATCGCGTTTCATCGCCTCGTACGCATCATCGCACTCGATGTGGTATACGAGACTGTCCGTGTCGGTGTACATGATCTTACATTTCTCGCGATACAGCGGTGACATGTATTCGTGGTGAAATTCGTACAAGCAGATTTTCGATATGTCGAGTATACACATACCCACGTAAATCGGCTTGTTGAATTTTACCTCGAGTTTACGCAATTCGACGGCGATTAAGTTTTCCGCAAAGACGCTGCGGCTGTGGAAATTTGGTTTCGCGATCATTGCCTCCGCGCCATATCGTCCGTCCCATTTGGTCAAAAGTTTAACGTCGACATAATTGCGCACATTTTCCATTGTTTTACCGAATACCGCATTGTTCATTAATTTGTACAAATTTTTCTCAAAATCATTTTTCGCGTACGTTCTAAAGTGTGTATTGAGTTCGATATAATCGCGGAGCCAGGCGGATTGAACAAATTGTAGTATGCAATATATCTTTGCGATACGAAGACCATGGCGCGTACATTGCTGCAGGTTGCGATAATGGATGACGTACCGCTTCTTATCGTATAACGTCGCGAGAAGTTTATCCTGCCGCGTGCCGGGTGGTTTATCGCGTCGGACAGAAAGGTAGGTCAGTGTGTCGATCGTGTAAATGATGCGGATACTCGAGATCGACCTCGAGAACATAACCCGTAGACGAATCCGGAGCGATCGCGCTCGCGTCAAAGTTCTCAATGTCTTCCATCCATCGAAATTCGGCATAGGGCAGCGGTTGACACATCGCCCATCCGTACAGATTATTTACGTCAAAGTACATAAGGTATGATGACGGTTTCGACGGGTCGTACGAACGCATGTACTTGTTATTGGCCTACGCGTATCTGCCGAACATTGACTGAGACCGCCGCGTATACCGCGTTCGATAAACATAACCATATCGATGTCGGTGAGCAACTCAAATTTTACGCGCGTATGTTTCAACATAGCGTCCCACGTGAAACCTGGCAATGTGTAGTAATGCGCGGGATCGAGTCCATAACTCGCGACGCAACTTTCGCGGAAATTTTCGAAAACGTCGGCCAATAACAAGACATCGGTCTTGAGATATAGATCGCTGTATTCGCTGAGCGTCCGGATGGAGAACCGCTGCCAGACGTTCGCGGCGTGCGCGTAATCGTTCTCCGATACGTGTCACCGGTCAACGAGCTATAGAACGATTCGCGCGGTGGTAGGTGCGTGTCCTGCAGCTTGTCCGCGCGATCCATGTATTCGTACGGAAAGATACCTTTGCGCGTCAACAAATTAAAATTTTCGTTTGAGACCGTGGAAAATTCGGAAACATAAAATTTTTAATTTTTCTTTCGTTAGAAAAAATGCCAATTTATCAAGGCTGGTATTTAAAAATTTGTACGAATCTATGAACCGCAAGCGTACGCAATTTCGTGAATCTGATCTCTCGGTGGTATCTTTAACGTGTTTTGTAAACGAAATATATTTTTCTTTTGTTATCGGCAGCACGTCGATCCTGCCTTCGAACGCCGTAGCTATTTCCGTGATGATAAAGTGCGCGTCATAACCGGATAAGTTGTGAAATACTATGGGAATGCAATATGAATCTTTATAATTTAGATTACAATTTGAGTGCGCGGGACCACGGTAACGACCGGTAAGATGGCAATGATCGCGTACCCACGTGTCGTCCGACGCAAATGATTTCTCGCAAATGTGACAACGCGTCGCGCTACGAGTGCCTCCCACTGCTCTCTCGACAACGTTTCCATGGGGACATTCGCGGATAACAGAATTTTTACTTGATGCGTCAAATCTTCGAATTGCCGAACGAACCACGCAACGCAATCTTCGTCGCGACGAAATCGATATACCGATAACGCGTCGTCGTACGAGCATCGCACATAGTATCCGATGCTAAATACCTCGTGCTGCTGATAGGTGTACGATGCGTCTTCCCTCTCTGCCGGTTCCGTTCGCCGTAGTACGCACTCCAAGTCCGCGTAAACGATGAATGGAAGTCGTTCCTTATTCGTGTGGTTCTTGAATTCGAGCCACTTGTCGTCCTCGCTCGGCAGTCGGATGGCGCAATCGTTCATCTTTTCGCAGTCCGTTGTATGTGACTGCAATCTTTCAGACGAACTGAAGTAATGTAGACATCTGCAAACGGAAAATATGATTTTTTTAATAAACAATTTTATAAGAGAAATAATAAAATTTGTTAAAATACATACCGGTCGCAAAAGTATTTCTTGCATTTCTTCTTGTTTATTTGCGAGCTCACAAGGCGGGACAGATCTTTGATGTACGCGAAGTGCCCCGTGTTGTCGTCGCGCGGATCCTGCACGTACAATAGATTTGCGTGCTTCTCCATCTTCCTTGATGTTAGCCATATCGGGAGAATCTCCTTTTCCTTGATACCGTAGACGTTGATTGAGATGTCGTTGAGATGTTCGAACTTCTTAATTTGGTTCAACGTCATCGGAAACGTAATGTCTTGCAAATTTAACACCGTATAATGCGGGTACGACAATTCCCGATTTGTATTTCTTTCAGCCGGATGCAGAGCCGCGACCACCGACCACGCGAAACACGCATTGTCATTGGATCGTACATTGATCACCGCTCGCTTTAACATAATTTCCCGCGGTAATTCGATGTAACATCCCGCGTGCATTGGATTATATTTGTTCACGTTTACAGTCAAATTTAGAATTCGCGACAACGCCCATCCACTGTCGCGTTCTTGGAATTCTTCGAGCGACGCCAACGTGGGTTCGATAACGTACTGCTCGTACCATTCGTCCAAATTTAACACTCGAAAGAGTTCACTATTTTTAGTGTTTATACTTTTGTTTGCGCGTTTATCGCCCGTCACAAACTCGCCGTTAAATGCAGTGTTCACTTTCATACTATCGTGTCTTTGTACAATGTCTCGCACTCGCTCGAGCACTACACCACCAGCGTCTTCTAAAAATTGTCGCGGCTCGATATAGTCCACATTGATCACCGCACCAGTCAATATACGGCTTTCAAATGCCGTATCGATTTCTCGCCAAACGAGAGATCCATTGTCTCTACTGGTGCTCGCGTACTCACCACCAACGTGCACGAAACGTCTTTCTAGTTATACTTTTGCACCCGCGATTCGCGCGATCCTCGCCACCGCAGATTGTCTATTTGCAACGGTGAGTCGAGGACGCTTAACACGGCTAAGTTCCTCGAGTTGTGCGATGCACTCCTCACATCGTTGCAACCACGCGAAACACTCCACCAAGGTAGCGACTTGGCTGCACTGCTCCAGCAGCTCGCGTTCCACTCGCTCTAGGTGTTCCATATTGCAAAATCTTGATTCTTTTAAATTGTTGTACTGTCTCATCAAAACAATTTTACATTTTTTTACTTTCTTTTTTTCTTTTCTCTATAGCTGCTTTAACTCGAAACCAGTATACAAAGCGTTGTATTTCCGACATGTCCGGAGATTGATGGGAATAGAACAACCATATATGATTATCCTCGCTTCTTGGAATTATCTCTGCTACTTTTTGCCGCGAGAAGGGTAGTAATATATTGTATACGTGTCCTCTATAATGATAATATGTGCACGCTTCCAGAATTATTTCCGTTCTCTCAGAAGGAGCGGAGAAGCAGAGAGTCGAATTGTAGCGTCCCTTAACTCTTGGACGAGGAATCGGGAAATGGGGAGTTGAGGTATAGTGTCTCTTTATAAAATACACCGCCACGTTCACTGATAGATGAGAGATTGAATCCCATAACGGAGAACTTGTTAATTCTTCCAATGACTTTCCATATTGTTTTTATATCACATCACACTCTTCCACTTGCATATGACTCGTTCACAATGTTGTCTTTTTTCAATTTGTGCAAATTGGACACATGTTGCATGGCATTATCATACAGACGGACTGTTGGCAATTGGAACAAAATCGGCTGTTTAGCGCATTAAGAGTATCTATCTCGTGTTTCCTAACGGCATACAATACTCCAATGTCAGTGTCCGCCAAACGAGCCATGCATTCGGCACACAGAGTTAATACACCCGTTGAATAATAAAATTGTATTGAACAGTACTTTTTATTATTATTCAAGGAGTTCCGAACGGGTGACAATTTTTTCTGCATAATCCGTAAGGTCATCACTTTGATCACTTACGTAATTGCTATCGTCAGACAATGCGTGCTCTTCGTCTTCAATATCAATGTCAATATTGTCAATATTGTCAATCTCTATTTCTTCTTCATTTTCAAACACTTCGTCCACTATATTCACAAAGTCTTCCTCATCCATATTAAACACATTTTTCTATATTTAACACATTATCCATTTTCACCGTCAACTATTTTTTCACACACAGACTTCCATCTACTGTGATCCTGCACACCCCATGACCCATTATATATCATCGACAATTTCTTTGTTTAAATCGGAACATCATCATAGGTCTCCCCAATTTGTTTATAGCAGCCGGAGTATCGGCGCTTCTCTTGACACGCCGCGACACGTACGCCGATTTCAGCGAAAAAAAACCATCATAAGTCTCTCTGATTTGTTTATAGTAACCGGAGTATCGACGCTTCTCTTGACACGTCGCGACACGTACGTTGATTTCTACGAAGAGCTATCTTTTCACGGGCTCTTCCTAGAAAACAAAATTTGAACGTCATTGCGCTCCTTTGCGAACATGTCGCTACATGTTTGATTGCAACAATGAAATTCCTAGAAAAAAGGGGGAGGGGAAAGGTGGGGGGATTAACGGTTTGCCATGTCAAAAAATTTATGCGATCAGTCCTCCTCCATCGAACGATCTGCACGACAAAAAAGGTACTCCGCTCCTCCATCGTTCGAACAACACGCAATGTATTCCGCCAAAGGAAACAGTGTACCGTATAATGGCGAAAAACAAAAGAAGGAATGTAACGCGTAAGTTTCACCTGCATTTTTTTATTTTTTTCTCTTTTTTCCAATATTGTGCAGTATTATATATTTAATTTCCACAGTATTTCGGTGGAGTGTCGCGCGGTGCGCTTACTGAGCAGACGTTACACTCTGACGGCCACGGGTTACAAATTTCTGGAAATTGGAATCAACGTTGGTCCACCGAGCTACGTGGAGATCGCTCTGGGAGATCATCGGGGACAGAAATTAATACTGTCTCTCGAAACGTGGAAGGGACTCTACGAGCAGCGATGGAATATCTATAAATTGCTGCTAAACGATTACAAAGACAATTTTATAAGCGTCGGACCGTTAACCGTCAGAATTTGTCTGATGAACGACGTTACACTCGTACGTCTTGAATCTTTGAACGTACGCGTAACAATGATCGAATCAATGTTACGTCGAATGTTTGCTCTGAACGAATGTATCGATGTGACGTTCGATCGACTCGTTAGATTCGTCGATACGATCGATACCAAGTATACGCGATTCTCCAACATCGCGTCTGTTGTAACAGATCCCGAGGAAGTGCCGAACGCGATACGCGATTGCGATATCTTTGATAGACGTCAACTCGTCGATTGCGAGCTGTTAGCTTTAGTTTTTAGTGTATAAGAAAAACACATGTGAATAAAAAATTTTCACACTTAAAAATGTATTCAATTTGTTTAAAAATATAAACATATATAATATGCAAAAAACATGTATTTCTTTCATTTCTTTCTCCCCCACCATAAAATAATTAGAAAAATAACATTCTCCATAAGAGAGAGAGCCGCAACGGAAGAGATAATAGATATATACGAGAGAGATATTTATTTTTTACTCGGCGGCGGTGGCGGCGGGCGCGGCGGCGGCGGCGGCGGCGGCGACCCCCTCCCCTCCCCCCTCTGACGTCATGTCTACGCGTCCAATTTTTTATATCTTCGTTCGTTCTATTTATCTTTTGATAATTATTTATCACGGTGCTCTGAAGGCATCAATCGTCGATTCAATCGCACGCTGTTTACATTCAATGGCACTCATGGGTCGCCCAACACGCGCCGTCCCTCCTCCCCCCTCCCCGGAGCTCCTCGGTTGCGCACAGTTCCCCCCGCACACCCGCACCCCCCTTAACGCTTCTGAGTTAGAACCCGCCTTATATTCCTACTTTTATTTTTTCATCTAAATTTTTTCTTTAATTGAAAAAATTCATTGTTTAGACAACTTAACCATTTAGTTTAAATAGTTCCATTAGCATAATTAATTTTTTAATTTCAATTAAACAATTCAATTGTTTCTTTTAAATGACTACTTATTCATTTAAATAGTTCCATTGTTTATTTTGAATCATATTCTTTTTTAAGTAAAATAATAAATTACTAGTGTTCATTCCAAGTTGATATTGCGCCTTTCGTGGATTTATCTTTGACGGTTTGTGAACGTTTCAGTTCACTTCTCAGGGAGAAAAACAACAGAAAATTGTTTCAAATTGTTTTTAAACAAGTGGATTGTAATCACTTGTTCAGGAACAATCTGAAACACTCTTCTGTTGTTCTTTTCTTGAAGAAGTAAATTGAAATGTTCATAAACGCCGAAGATAAATCCACGAAGGGCGTGACATTAACTTAGAATAAACACTAGTAATTTATTATTTTACTTAAAGAAAATATGATTCTAAATAAACAATGGAACTATTCATAAAACATCGAAAACAAATCCAACATAAAGGACAACGTAACAATAACTCAAAATTCAGATTAAATATTCTTTCATATTGTGAAACTTTCAAATATTAGATAAATTAATATTATTTGGTTTTTTAGATTGTATCTATAAAACCATATAATCTCTTTTGTTTACGATTGCAGAAAGAATCTATAAGTAATAAATTTGTTTACTAAAATCTATTAGTCTCTATAAAAGAAAAATTATTTTAAAAGAGAGAGATATTTTCTACAACTATAGAAAAATATTATTCGAGTCTTATGGATATATTATTATACATATTAAAAAATTAAAATATATTACTACAAAAATTATAAAAGATGGCAAATTGATAATGAGGAAAAGATATATATATATTTTTTTAAATAAACGTTATATTTTTTAATACAATTAATTAATTTTTTTTAAGCAAAAATATTAATCATTACACAATTTTTGTTATGAATAATAATAATAAACAAGAGTTTAAAACATTTTAATTTTTAATTCTTAATTTTTAATTTTCAATTCTTAATTTTTAATTTTTAAATTTTAATTTTTAATTTTTTGCTTGGTACACGTCAAAGTTGGCATCCGAACGCGAAATTTTCTATGTAAATCAGTTATGTTTTCCTTCAGATACTTACAACAAGAAATGTATGTGTAAAAATAATAATTCATTTAAAATGTTCATGATGTACGTTCTACTTGTTTTAAATGTTTCTACATTGATTTTCATTCACAAAATTGTACGGTAATGTCAACTTTTTACAAAAAATAATATATATATACATATATTAAACGTATTTTATTTAAAGTAAATTATATTCAAAAGTTGTCAGATTATTTAAGTTTTAAATTATTTTGATGATGGAAAGTTCCTTTATACTAACAAGGAGATGATCCCGATTCTAAAATTCCAAATGGAATGAGCCATAGCCTATTCGAAGGAGGAGGTAAGATATAGTAACACGGTAAAATGGTTTATGTGAAGAGACTTTGATTTCTGAGAAAATTACAAGTAAAGTTGAGGATCAGCTGTGAAATAAATAAACTGGAACCGTGCAGCAGTAAGCAGAAAAGTGGCATAGCTGAGCAGTCTGAGGTGCGCGGTACTTTTTTTTCATCCCTTCGAATCCTCGTAGTGTTAACTTTCTTTTTAAGTAAAGTTATATTTTTTAATACAATTAATTTTTTTTAATTTATTTTTTTTAAGCTAAAATATTAATCGTTGCACAATTTTCGTTGAATAATAATAAATAACAAGACATACTATTTAAACATTTATTTAGACATAATATTTAAAATATTTTAATTATTTATTATAAAACTTTGTGTATGTGTGACATTACCGTACAATTTTGTGAATGAAAATCAATGTAGAAACATTTAAAACAAGTAGAACATACATCATGAACATTTTAAATGAATTATTATTTTTACAAATACATTTCTTGTTGTAAGTATCTGAAGGAAAACATAACTGATTTACATTATAGAAAATTTCGCGTTCGGATGCCAACTTTGACGTGTACCAAGCAAAAAATTAAAAATTAAAATTTAAAAATTAAGAATTAAAAATTAAAATGTTTTAAACTCTTGTTTATTATTATTATTTATAATAAAAATTGTGTAACGATTAATATTTTTGCTTAAAAAAAATTAATTAATTCTATTAAAAAATGTAACGTTTACTTAAAAAAAATTTAACACTGCAGGGATTCGAACTCGCGTCAGACGGATGAAAAAAAGTACTGCGCACTTCAGGCTGCTCAGCTACGCCACTTTTCTGCTTACCGATGCACAGTTCCAGTACTTATTCCACAGCTGATTGGGCGCCCAACTTTACTTGCAATTTTCTCAGAAATTAAAGCCCATTCACATAAACTATTTTACCGTGTTACTACACCCAACTCCTTCCTTCGAATAGGCTATGATTCATTCCATTTGGAATTTTACAATCGGAATCATTTCCTTGTAAATTTTTATATAACCAATCCTTATAATTAATCTTTATTAAAATCTTGATTACTAATTTTTATAACAAACACGTTACTAGAGTAACTTATCACTATATTTATCATTATTATTTATCTATTTATCTTTTATTATATTTAGTATTATGCAAAACAAAAATATTTCATTCATGTTACTCTATCAAAATAAGATAAATAAGATAAATAGAAACACATAATAGAAAATTATATATATATAATTTTATATGTATATAATAAAAAAATGTATTTTGTGCGTGCATGTACATGATGTTCATGTATATAGCAATATCACTATAAAATATATATTATAGAAATTATATCATATTATATATCTTAAACTTTAATAATGTATATATCGTCACAACATAAATGTAATGAGAATTTTATTATAAATATTAATATATAAAGCAATTTTGTTCTATCAATTTATTAGTAATAGATTATGATTTTA
This sequence comes from Pogonomyrmex barbatus, assembly GCF_055798465.1. Taxonomy (NCBI): domain Eukaryota; kingdom Metazoa; phylum Arthropoda; class Insecta; order Hymenoptera; family Formicidae; genus Pogonomyrmex; species Pogonomyrmex barbatus. The sequence goes on along the minus strand of NW_028297111.1, from coordinate 4,035,715 downwards.
TTTCTTTTTTCTCTATTATGTTTTCTCTATTAAGTACAACTGTTTCAGAAACACAAATTATTGAAACAAGGGATGGAACAATAACATAATGATAATAGAAGCAACATAGAAAAAAAAAAGAATTTCTAATCAGCGACTTAAATACATCCAACTTAAATGAAATGGCTTTCGAAATTTGGCATACTCTATTAAAAGAAATAAATATTTATTTTTTGAGATCATTGCAAAGGTACATGTAATTCTTTCTGTTACTCATTATGTGTATATTATAAGGAAATTTATTTGGTAAATCTACCCACTTTACAGAATACCACTGAACATATTCATTTATTTCAATTTCATATCCTGTAAGTGATCTTGGAATGCAATTGTAAGTGGTAATAAAATAAAATTACTTATTATATTGCAATATGTTATTTAAAAATGGAATTTTTATCTTGTTTATATCTAATATTAAATAATTTCCATTGTAATAAAAATCCCAAATGTTAGCTTTCTGGTGTATACTTTACGTCTAAAACAAAATATATTTGAAAACAGAATTGTAAAGCAGTAATAAGTGATGTTTGATAATTTTTGTGATCAATAATAACATAAAAGGCATGAATATTCTGAGAAGAAAAGTTTATATCTAATTATAGATCTAATTATGTATATAATTATATATAATTATATATAATTTTGTAAATCTAATTATGTCTGGATTTTGACCTGATTTAATTATATATAAATAGATAAAATTGTTTATGATTATATATGAATAGATCAAATTATGTATACTTATGACAAAATTACGGTTGCATTCCGATATTGACTGCTAGTACTGAAAATAATATATGTGACACCTCTTACAGAAAATAAGTGAAAAAAATGAAAAAAATGAGACAAAGTGAAACATTTTTTATCTCGTATTATGGCATGTTTTTAAAACTGGTCCCATCTATTTGGAGATCCTGCTTGATGCTTTAATCTAGGTATTGGAATGAAACCTGTTACTGAAATGATCAAATAAATGATTACAAAATCTCGGTTTAAAATATGATAGATCTAGTTAATGAATATTAATATATTATATAAATATATAAATAATCTCAATTTTAAAATCTCGATTGCATATGTAATTCTTGTAGATAATTTAATTACATATATAGAATCGTGCACCTATATTATGTTTAATAAGAATCATTATTCTTATGAAAATGTTTATAAATTGTTGTATATATTTTATTTATTTGTTAATGAATTTATTAATAACTGTATTAAATATGAGAAATATTTTTCTTATTTAGTTATATTATAATTATATTACAGTTATATTATAATTAATTGAGAAAGAAAATTAATAATGTTATTTCATTAATAATGTTATTTTATTATTTATTCATTAAAAATGTTATTTCATTATTTATTCATTAAAAATGACGATTAAATGACGATATATTTATGACGATAATATTTCATGACAAATGTCACATTTATTTTACGTCATTATTTAGTACACTGACGTCGAATGACGAAAAATGATTTTAACCCATCGTCATAATGACATCATATTGCTACTTGGGTATATATATATATATATATATATATATATAATTAGATATAATTACATATTTTTAAATATAATTAGATCAAGTTTTTAATGGGTCCATTTTTGTGGTAAATATGAAAAACTCGTATATTTTTATAAATATATTTATTTGTAATACTTTGTATTTATATGAACAGTTTCATATATAAAACGAAGTAAACCAATGTAATTATATTAAACTTAAAATTTTTCTTCCTTTATCCTTTATATTTGATTGAAATTATGTGTTCGTAAATTGTGTATCTTCGTATATATGTATGTACATATAAATCATATAATATCAACTAAACTCGTAATATCTCGGAAATGTCTGTCGTTTAGATGTTATTACTTATACCTAATTTGATACATCATAATATATTATGTATAAATTTTTATATAATTTAATGTATATCTTTCTTTGAAAAAGAAATATAATTTTGTATAATTCAATTTGAAGTTATAAGCATTTTGATATAATTATTTCTAATTAGATAAACTTTTTCTTCGAAAGAAATTTCAATATAATTTTACATAATTGTACATAAAATTATTAATATTTTGCTATAATTACATATAGGTTGTCCCGTGGCACTGTCCTCATTGCTCATGAGAAGGTAAACAGAAGCGAGATAAATGAAAATGTCTTATATCGTTTTGCGATATTCGCAATAATTTTCGAGTTATTAAATATTTAAGTTGCACAAATAAGAGGGCGCGGAGAGAAAGCGCTCGCTCGCCTGATCCGTAGGACGGCTCAGCGTGATGACAAAGGTCATTCGGCTCGATGATAGGCGGAGCGCGTGCGGCGAGGGGAAAGATAGTAGTCGCTGCTCACGCTTCCTATTCGTCTTAGTGTCGGTCCACAATAGGTGATTTAAGCTTTAAGAAGTAAGAAATTGACCAATTATAATCGAATATGAAAAGAATACTCGACTATGATTAGTCAATTTCTTACTTCTTAAAGCTTAAATCACCTATTGTGGACCGACACTTACGGGCGATGAGGACAGTGCTACGGGATACCTTGTATAATCAGATATAAAATTTTTATCCGAAAAAAATTTCAATATAATTTCATATAATGACATGGAGTTGTAAATATCTAATAAAATTACCTTTTAAAAAAGGTAAAAAATTACGCCAAGTTCACGCGCTCGTTTTCTTATTTATGTAAAAGAAAGAATTTTATACAAAAATTTCCATCTACAAAAGTCTTTTTAATAATAAATTTCATATTAGTTTTTTTATTATAAAAGATGTGATATGAAGAACTGGCGCCAACTTCTAATTTAATAAAATAAAAAGAGCTTTATATTGAAATACATTTTATTTTGTAGTTCATTTTTATTTGAAAAATCGTTTCATTATTTCTACAAAAAACATGATATCAAAAATTGCACAAACTTTTAATTATATGAAGTAGAAAAAAAACTTTGCAAAGATGAAAAAAGATGTTATTGATCCAAAATTAATGTCAATTTGTGGTTGCCAAAAAAATTTTATTGAATTATTGTACTTGTATTTATATAAAAATAAAATATAAAAGAAAATGTGTCTGATGTGTAAGAAAAAAAAAACGACATACAAAAACTTGGCGCGCCCGGGTCGCATTAACACGTACGTACATACTTAATGTAATATATTGCACTCTTACTGTTTATCTTTTTACATTAATAATATATATATTACGTTAAAAATATTTGTAAATAAATTTTTTATATAATTTTTATATAATTTTCTTTAACTTTCTTTATATAATTTTCTTTATATGTAAATATATAATATTAAAAAAATTTATTAATAAATATTAAAACACATGCATTTATACTGGATAACATTCTAATAATAAAATAAACTCTTAAGTTTCTTGCATTATTTATATAAAAAATGTTTCATTAATTAATTATATATTTCACTATTTATTTTATTTAATTAATAGTTAATAGTTAATATTAATTAATAGTTAATAGTTAATATTAAAAAAGAAATAAGTTTAAAAATAAAAAATCTTAAAATATATTAAATTTTAATTCAAACTGTTTTCTATTTGTCTGTCACATAATTCATTATTAAAAGTAGTTTTTATTATTTATTTACTTTAAAAAGTGATTCTCCTTCCGTGGTTTCCATTCATCGATTTATATTTAAAATTATAATAATTTATAATTAATTTTGGATATATAAAACTAAGTGAATATGTTTGTGCTAATTTTTTCTTATTCAATTGCCTTGAAGATAATGTGCTATTTTGTTATTTTAATTATATTATTATTACTTTAATTAAACATTAAAAAATAGCGAATGATGATGCAATATTATAATTTAAATTATAAAGAAATTTAAAAAAATGAAAAACAAATAAAAAACAAAAGAACGTATTCTGTATATAAGATAAACATTGTGAAATCACTTAAACTTCATTTATTTATGAAAGTTTATGATGTTTAAGATTTATATAATTTTTTAAATATATAATCTTTAGAAATATAATCTTAGATATAATCTTTTAAAAAATAAATATTAAATTATGTATAAATATTAGATTTCATGAACTAGTTTAAGTTTTTAATTGTAATTGTCTTAAAAAGAATTATATTTTGACAATGTATTATATAGGGTGTTTTCTATAACCTGATCATTTAAAATATTTCCGTTTTTGATAATACGAGAAAATATTATAGAGGAAAGTTGTTCGATTTGAAGGGACACATATTGCGATGAGCAAAAATTTTTTTCACGGTCATATTTTTTGTGATTTCAAGCTCATCATGATTTTTTAAAGTGGAATGGCGTATTTTCATTAATGTAATAATGTAGGTCATAAAAAAACAAATTCAATCATATATGTATAGTCCTTCATATAATCTTGAATAAAAATATCATTTTTATGTGGGAAAAAGAAAACTGAACTTAAGAAAACATAAGTGTTTTCAATGAAGATAATTATTTACTTTAAAAAGTGGTTCTCCTTCCGTGGTTTCCATGCACCGCTCATCCAAAAATCATTCGTTTGATTGGGAGAACATTAAAACTTTGAACAAGAAATCTTTACGATTGCAATAATTGTGACGCGTCATACGTAGGATAGACTAAAAGACAATTACATACTAGGATCTTTGAACATAAGAACCATATTCGGAGGAATACGAATAATCACTCCGTGATCACAAACTAGCATACAATCACGATTTCAATTGGGAGAATGTTGAAATTTTAGACACAGAGAGCCACATTCATCATGCTCTGTACAATTTGGGATTTCTCAACTTTCGACCGTGTAATCAACAGTTGGTCATCCTAACAATTACTGTAATTGTTCTTGAAGATGCATCGTATTTTGAGAGACGACCGGCGTTATGAATTTCGATGTTTGCTGCTGCATTGACTATGAATTTGCGATTGGTTCACCGTCTAAGTAGATTTATTTGTATTTTTTATCTCTTGCGCTGAGAAAGGCTGAAAGATCAGCCGAAACGTTCGCTTTATGTTACTTTGATTATGTTACATTGATTATTATTAAATTTTACGCGCTCTTAGTACTGTGCTCTCATTGCCATTATACTCCATTCTTATATTCTTTTATCGGGAGCCTTATCTTATATTTAATTATATATAATTATATCAAAATATTAATAATTCTATATACGATTATGTAAAATTATTGTTATGCCCGCGAAGATCTTCTGCGGCCGAATGGAGCCGCCATTTAGAATAGAAGTTAAACGCTCTCCGGGGCAACAGTTGTTTCGTTTACGTGATGAATGGCGCGGTGACTCGTGGCGTACGGATGTCCGAATTATTATTGTAGTTTGATTTAAATAAAGCCTACGTATTTTATTAAACAGTGTTGTTCATTTCCGATCGCGGTGTTGTTTATTTCCGATCGCGGCTTCCTAGCGAATCGCGAGTGAGTGCGCGATAAGTGAGAGTGTCAGTCTCCACTGCAGACGTAACAACATTATATTGAAATTTTTTTCGAAGAAAAAGTTTATATCTAATTAGAAATAATTATATCAAAATGCTTATAACTTCAAATTCAATTATACAAAATTATATTTCTTTTTCAAATAGAAAGATATACATTAAATTATATAAAAATTTATACATAATATATTATGCTGCAAATTAAGTATAAGTAATAACATCTAAACGAGAGAGATTTCTGAGATATTATGAGTTTAGTTGATATTGTACGATTTATACATACATATATACGAATATACACAATTTACGAATACATATTTTCAATCAAATATAAAGGATAAAGGATTCTTAAGGAAAATTTTAAGTTTAATATAATTACATTGGTTTACTTCGTTTATTTTATGAAAAACTTAATATTTTATATATGAGACTGTTCATAAACTGTTATAAGTACAAGTATTATAAATAAATATACTTATAAAAATATAGAGTTTTTCATATTTATCACAAAAATGAATCCATTAAAAACTTGATCTAATTATATTTAAAAATGTATAATTATATCTAATTATATGTGTGTGTGTGTGTGTGTGTGTGTGTGTGTGTGTGTGTGTGTGTGTGTGTGTGTGTGTCATTATGACGATGATTTAAAGTCAATTTTCGTCATTCGATATCAGTATACTGATTAATGACGTAAAATAAATGTGACATTTGTCACAAAATATTATATATCATAAATATAAATATTATATGTTATAAATATATCATCATTTAATCGTCATTTTTAATGAATAAATAATAATAACATTATTAATTATCTTTCTTAATGAACTATAATATAACTGTAATATAATTATAATATAACTAAATAAGAAAAATATTTCCCATATTTAATACAGTTAACAAATTCATTAACAAGTAAATAAAATATATACAAAATTTATAAACATTTTCATAAGAATAATGATTCTTATTAAACATATAGGTTCACGGCTTTATATATATAATTAAATTATCTACAAGAATTACATATGCAATCGAGATTTTAAAATTGAGACTATTTATAAATAATAATATATATATTTATAATAATATAATAATATAATATATATATATATTAGGTGTACAAAAAAATTCTGAGCTTTTTTTTGTAAAATTCAATCTTTATTCAAAAACAAACAAAAAAATATTAATCAACGAAATATTTCTTGTTTGCATCAACGACCTTTTGCCATCTTTCGGGTAACTTGCGAATTCCTTGACGATAGAAGCTCACCGGCTTCGAAGCGATAAAATCATTAATGCATTTTCGTATCTCTTCAAATCTCACGAAATGTGTATCAGCCAAATGATGCTGCAGCGACCGGAATAGATAGTAATCGGAAGACGCCATGTCTGAGCTATACGCCGCGTGCGGGAGAAGTTCCCAATCTAACGCAAAGATATGGTCCTGAGTCGCTTTCGCAACATGTGGTCGAGTCATTGTCATGAAGCAAGATCACTTTACGACGTCCTTGGCCAGTAAATGGCTTCTTTTCTTCTAATGCATCGCTCAAATTGGTCAATTGTTGTTGGTAGCGGTCTGCCGTGATTGTTTCACCCGGTTGTAACAACTCGTAATACAACACACTTTTCCAATCCCACCAGATACAGAGCAAAACCTTCTTGGCGTGGATATTGGGCTTTGGCGTCGATGTCGAAGATTGAGCAGGATCAATCCATGATTTTCTACGTTTAGGGTTATCATAAAGAATCCACTTTTCATCGCCTGTAATGATTTTGTGCAGAAAATCTTTTTTCCGGAACTTTGAAAGCAAAGTGAGTGCAGTGTCACGCCGACGATTTTTGTTGTCTTCGGACAATTCATGCGGAACCTATCTGCCTTCCTTCTGAATCTTTCCCATCGTATGTAAACGTGCGGAAATGGTTTGCTGCGTAACGCCAAGCTGTTCTGCAAGCTCCTTTTCAGTTGCGCAGAGTTTATATCCAGCAGTGCTTGCAATTCGTCCGTTTCAATCTTTTGAGGGCGTCCAGCACGCGGTTCATCTTCAAGACTGAAATCTCCTTGGCGAAATTTTTGATACCATCTTTTACATGTAGTATGACTTACAATGTTCTCTCCATATGCAGCACAAATCATTGCAGTGGCTTCAGCAGCATTTTTCTTCAGATGAAACGCGAAGTGGATGGAAAATCGAATATGCTCTTTTGTTATTGCCATCGTGAACACTACTGATTTTTGAGGTTATGTGCATCAAACGCCAAACCGTATGGCATTTTAGAAGGCCAAATGTCAACGCTTTAAAACCGCAAAAGGGCAGGAAGATATATAAAATTTAAATTGTTATTTCGGTTGTATGAAATCTAAAGCTCAGAACTTTTTTGTACACCTAATATAGTAACATTCATTAACCAGATCATATTTTAAGCAGAGATCCCATAATCACTTATTTGATCATTTCAATAGCAGGTTTCATCCCAATACCGAGATTAAACAGCATCGAACAGGATTTCCAAATGGATGGGTGACCGATTTTAGAAATATGCGATGATACGAGATAAAAAATGTTTCATCACTTTCTGTCATTTTTTTTTCATTTTTTTCATTTTTTTCACTTATTTTCTGTAAGAGTATTTTATGTCACATATATTATAGATTTTCAGTATTAGCAGTCAATATCGGAACGTAACCGTAATTTTATCATCATAAATATGCATAATTTGATCTGTTCATATATAATCATAAACAATTTTATCTATTTATATATAATTAGATCAGGTCAAAATCCATACATAATTAGATCTATAAAATTATATATAATTATATATAATTAGATATAAACTTTTTTCCCAGGTAATAACTAATTTAATAATTACTTTTATCTTTATATAATATATTTCAAATTTATTTGTCAATTAGCGCAAACAAGGATTTTATTTAATGATAAAATGACACAATGACTACGTTCAGCAGAGAAAGCAGTTTTGCAACTCTTATAAAAATTTTTGATATGATTGACTTTTATTAGTTTGTCCCTTAGTTTCCCATGGATCTAAATATATAAACTAAAAATGTATAAACTAATCATTTAAAAATACACAATTGCAAAGCTGTTTGAGTTGAATACAGCCAATTGCACTGACACCCTCGTTCTCACACTTTTAGGTGTCATGTTCGAAAACATTTGAGTACCTCATGTATCATTTTATCTTTTTTTTCACCGAATGTTAAAGAAGAATAATGATGCGTAGGAGCACTCGAATGACGTTTCCAAACTTAGTCTTAATGTAATTAGCTAGATATAAAATAAGAACCAATCAAATTCGATTGTTATAATAAATTTAAAGTTTTAAATCTCGTTTAATGTCGTTGCAATCAATCCTTGGAAATATATTACAAGAAATATATTAAAAATATAAGATTTTTATATTTAAAGATTTTTATATTTAGCGGGCGGGCGGGCGGACGGACGGGTGGGCGGGCGTGCGTGCGTGCGTGCGTGCGTGCTTATGCATATGTGTGTATGTATGTGTGTGTGTGTGTGTGTGTGTGTGTGTGTGTGTGTGTGTGTATGTGTGTGTGTGATAAGCATATTATAGATTCAGTGATCATATCTTTATAACAATTATATAAAAGATGCTCGATATAATCTCTGAATTAATGCCGTGTCTTTGGTGTGGAATGGTTTGGAATTTGTTTACGAATAGTCGGGAACAAATGAAAAACACAAAATACCAACCAGAAAGCTATGTCAAACATTTTTCCACACGCACAAGGAAAAAGTATTATTTATATATTATTAAAATATACTTACCAGCAAATATTATACATAAATGCTCTAGATGACATGTTTTTAAAAATGATGCACAGTCTACATTTGTATTTTTCTCCATTACGTACAAAACGATACAGGCAACGTCCAAAAGACAATGACTTGCATGCAATAAGTTCAACATTATCCATTGATTGTGGACAAAACGATTATTTATTGGCTTACGATCGTAGATATGGCTGCGATATTATCAATCAGAGCGCATATCACTTCCGTACAATGTCCACAAATAAAAAAAGTTGCACAATAGAGACATAGATGAAAACGCGATCGTATGGAAAAATATATATCTACAGCAAGATAAAGTCTTGTGCAGATACGATGTATAAAAAGGAGCCAAAACATTCGAAATACTGTAAAGCGCACATGTATGTAATTTCTCTTTGGTGTGTGTTCTACAAATATGTATCTTTCCGTATGATAACGTTTTCCATCTAATATCTGAATAATGGTAAACTATTTTCATCTTTGTGTAAATTATTGCGTTTGGATTTTCATCCAAATATTACAATAATTGTGACAAGTAATAAATTGTTTAAAAGAAATAATGTTCTATATTATTTCAACAATATTAAAGAACTTCTTTTTTCTTGAAATAACATTTAATTTGACCAAAATAAAGTATTATTTAATTAAAAAATAAATTTTATTTTCTTTAAATAATAGTATTTTTAATTAAATAATATGATATACTCTAATGAAACAACAAAATTTTTAACACAAAACGATATTTAATAAAAGTATGTTGTTTAAATTAAACAAATTCAAACAAATAGAATTACTAAATCTAAAGAAACCTTTTTCTCTGTGTATTGAAGTATAGTTACCAGAAAAACACGAGATATTTTATATTTCATTTTAAAATTGTACGACACTAAAGTTTATTTTTCCATAAATTTTTTTATAACCATTATAATCATGGATACTTGATTGCTTTTATGTGTAAAATAATTAAAAGATGATTGTAGAACGAAAAATTCTGTTAGAACTGCGATAAATAATCAGCGCAATACTCTTCTTCCGAGTGTTGTACCGTGTTTAATATGAAAAGTGAAAAAAGTAGTAATTATTTAAATTTTTTTCTTGAAATTACATATAATGATGAGAATCGAATATTAATGTTATTCGAGAATTAACAACAACTATCGTTTAAAATGATCATATTTACTCTATTCTGGTAATTTAGAAGAAAAGATGTTAGGCTACGTTCGCGAAGTTAGTACATTATTTAATTTAATTTTTTGCTATTAAAAAAGCAATAAATATTACGCTATTAAAAAAGCTATAAATATTAAAAAGAATAAAATATTTAATAACTGTAATCGCGTGTATAACGTTGACGCAAGTCTCGGCGTCAATAAGAAGCGTAAGCGGCGGTCTATCCTTCCCTTCACCGCGCGCGCTCCACCATTCGCCAAGCGCCGGGCAGCTAATGTTGTCACGCTGGGCCTTCCTACGGGTCAGGCAGCTGAGCACTTTCTCCCAGTGATGGGAATTTCAATAATTTTCGAGTTACTAAATATTAAAGTTGCACAAATAAGAGCGCGCAGAGAAAAAACAGTAATGGGAATTTCAAGACGAGTTACCAGAGAGTCAGGGAGTGGAGATGCCGCACACAACGAGAAAGCATGTCCATGAGAGCTCGGAAGTTCGGCCAGCATCGGATAATAGACGAGGCTAGCAAATCTAGTTCTGACTCTTTCGTTCTTTATTCTCATAGCTAGTCTGCTCGTTCGGCGATTCTGATTTCTGAAACCATCGAAACGATCACGCTTTACGATATGGGATATGTTCGCTTTAGCGCTTACAACTGTAAGCATTATATCGGGTAATTGATATACAATGTTCGTCGTATTAAAAAAATGGAAATTATATCTATTATTAGAAAGAATTATATCTGCAATTAAAAAATAATAAAGAATAGATATAACGGAAGATAAAAATTTAAAAAATAAAAAATTTTATTATATCTTTTTTTTGTATTTTTGTATTTTTTTGTATTTTTTTTTTTATTTTTTATATTTTTTAATTTTATTTTTTATTATATTTATATTGAAACAAGATAAAGGCTTGTGCAGATGTTCTTTATAGATATTGTATATTATTTATTGTATATTATTTAAATTTAACTTAATGCTTTAATGCATTTGATGAAACACAGCAATTATCCTTTTTGTATATTATTGTTGCATATTAAATGAAGATGGGCCAGCAAATCGTATCATCTGCAGCATGTAGCTAAAAACTTTTCGTTCGCTTTACCGAAGAAGTAACATATAATTTATCTGTCATAAGAGAAAATGCTTTTCATTGAGCTTTATGTTTAAAGCAGTTTCGTTTCTTGTTTTTAATGCTGACTTCAATACGCAAATGGCATTTATTTATAATATTTATTTATAATAGTCGACGATAATTTGTTTCGTTTTTTTTTTGTTTTAACATCTGTTAAGAGAGAAAATATTCTTTCTGGAGCTGCAGTTGAATTTGGGAGTGCTCTAATAGAATTCAAGAGGGATGTTAAATTGGGATATTTGATTTCATTATTTAAATATTGTCTTTGTAAAATCTCCTTCCACATTATATTATCAAAATTATTATATTATCAAAATTTAATTTTATAATAACAAACATGTTTCTCTGTTACTGAAAAATCTGAATTTAAGGGGATTCTGAAGTGAAGGACCAATTCCGACGGCCTTCCGCTAATGCCATCCAAACGGAATTAAAGAAATGTCGATAACGATCGACAATTTAAAAAGTCGATATTATCGACATGACTAATTCCGTTTACTGTCATATTAATTTTTATCATTTTACTAAATAAATGAAAACACATGTGTTGCGAGGCAACCTGAATAATGTAATCCGACTTCGCGACATCGACTAGTCAGAATCCCAAGGATTCTGACTAACCCGAGAATTAAAATATATAATTATAACATGTAATTAAAAATAATAAAGAATAATGCGCGAATGCGCTGATTGCAATCGATGTGCAATTCGGCAAGGATGCTGACTCCGATAACACGTGTCGAAACGCTGACGCACCAAACAACGTTTCGACCGAGGACGCATCGAGGCCGCATAACAGCGATAAAAGGACGAGGAGAATATCAGGCGCGGGCTTAGATTGAGAGGACACACGAATATCGACGCGTAGAATTGTAAGAAAGTGTAATATATCAATGGTGGGTGATTCGAAATTTGCGAACACCCAAGTCGATTTAAATAAAGTGATTTATTAATAACTGGTGAGTGGTTATGAATCCCCCCTTCCCCCTTCCGACACTATCCCTTTCGTTGCGCCCGGAGCGGCACAACAGTTGATGGCAACGGTATATTGAGTGCCGGAACTGGAAGAGGAACAGCCATCACCCTCTCGAGACGTTCTGGAATCTGAAAGGAAAAGAGGACACAAATTGAGAGCCAGTCGCGCCATCCAGCAAGGACACCCGGTAGACGACCTGCCAGCGAGCATCAGCGACACTGGAGAAGGCGCCGATTTACCGCAACAGGCGAGCGAACGCTACAACATGCAAATTGCAACCGTAAGTCACAGAACATTAAAAGTGAGCGCAATAGATATTAAGCAAAGCGGTAAAATAGATGTCGAACAAAGACATCAATCGAACAACCGTCGAGAGAAATGCGTTGTGGTTACATAGTGATACAGGCCGCCGTGCATTTATTATTAATCCGAGCCCTCCGAGCTCCGCACAGGTGGAAAATACAAGAGATCCACGTGATAACGTGCGTCGTAATTTAAACGACTATTATTCCGATGATAGCTTAAAAAGTCAAACGGAGTTACATCCAAATATTGTAATTGTTCTCGACATCAATAACAGTTTACTGCCGAGTAACGAGAGACGACGATTTATGCCCGACAGACGCAAGATCCGACGTAAGTGACGATATGAACGCAAGCAACCGCGGAGAATTTTCGCTGACATTTTATGACAGCAGTGTTCGATCCAACCGAATTCCATACCGCTTCGCGAGATGCAAGCCAGATAGAAATGGCCGTCAGGCACGCCATTACGACTGATCGCAGAAGAACGACGTGTAACCGATATAGAATTAGTGGACGAAGCAAAGCAAATGAGAGCCACTTTAAATCAGTCACACTGGAAAACCGATTCAGAAACCTCGCGAGACATGATGCTAACAGAAATATTGGAAGGAATGCGAGCGTTACAGAACCGTATGAGCTAGCTAAACATCTCTCACTGTCATCACAAATTACAATCGGAATGCAGACGCGGGAATTAATGAATCGAGAGAAACAGTATACGAGCGTACGATGAACGTCCGGAACTCGCGAGATCCCGTGAACGCGTACATGCGATTAAAAGAAGCTCGCGACATGATTCCGGAATTCAACGGAGCTTCGCACAAATTGCCAGAATTTTTAAGCGCGGCAACGTATGCCATGAAAAACACAAATCCGAGAGAAAAAAGCACGCTATTAGAAGCAATATTATGCACAAAATTGAAAGGAAGAGTCATGATCGATTTCTAAATGCGAGATATACGTGACCTTGCACAATTAAAGCAAGAGCTGGAAGTGTGCTATCTCAGCAAAAAAAGCACCACACATTTGCAGCTAGAATACATTGAAACAAAAGCCGGAAGAATCGGCAAGAGCGTTCGGGTTACGCACAGATAAATTAGCATGGAATTATATGAATCCATGATTGAAGGGCGACAAGTCAAAACAGAATCGAAGAGAGCGATCTTAGAAACTATACAACAACAAGCTTTATATAACTTCCAACTAGGATTGCAAGACGATATAAAATTACTAGTGCGCAACACTATACGATATTGCAAGATGCCATAGCCGGCGCGAGCGCGGAGGAAAAACTTAAAGGACCAACGGGGAATTTCGCACGTCCAAAAGCAAATATATCTCACCCACCCATCCGCGAGAATAGACTGCAATGTTACAAATGCGGAAAAACGGGGCACTATGACCGAGATTGCCGAACGAATAAATACACGAGTCGATTCCCTCTATCACAACCAGACAATCAGACAGACGTATAAACACAATGAGTAAATACTGCACGCACTGCAAGAAAGCAGGACATAATCGTGCAGAATGCTGGATATTTCACGATAAAAGCGAAAAAGGCACTCGCTAATTCAAAAATAGTAATGCAAATAATAATGCGAATAAAACGCGAATAAATACTATGATAAATACTATGATAAAGACGAAGCAAGATAAACCGCGAAGAGAGAGCGCTGACTCAGCGTCAAGCAGCAGCGGTAAAGAAAGCGACAGACCGAAGGCCAGGGTTACGCGCACGGCCGGGAAGTATTAAATTGCACAAATAACGCGAGGAGAAGCGCGCAAGAATTGGTAACACTACCAATAAAAGAAATAAAAAAAAGTAAGACAACTTTTCTGCTAGACACCGGCGCTACTCTCACCTTAATGAAAATTGGAAATTTCAAAAGCGAAACTCCGGTGCGTGAGAAACGCATTGCCGGCGTGACGGAACATAAGATATACGCTAGAAAAGGTGAAACTGACAATAAAATTAGGAAAGGAAGAAATTCGCCACTCAGTATACATGGTGAGAGATGATTTCCCTATGGATTATGAAGGAATACTCGGAATTGATTTCCTAGCCAAACAAAAGGCAAAATGCGATCACGGAAAAAAGATACTAGTATCGGCAAAACAAATCTAAAATTGCAACCATACCAAAAAGTACTGCTGAAATTGCATAGCGAAACAATAATTGAAGCATTTACTAATAGAAATCAAGTGGGTATAATAAGGCAAAAGCAACTGAGGCCAGAAATATTTATTGGATGCTGTTTGGTGGATCCCCAAGGAATTCACCTGTCCGATAAATATAATAAATACAGAAGAACCCGTTGAAATAAGCACATCGATGGTAAACTTAGAAGAGATAGAGACACAGAGCGCTGAAATGCTCAATACAAAAAAAGAACACCGAGACCATAGGCAAAAGAAGAAAACGAGTGCGAGAATAATTACGCAGATCACCTTAACATTGAAGAGAAAGAAACGCTGGAGCATTTGCTCCAGCAATATATCACTGTAGTCATTACATATTTATGTAATGACTACAGTGATATATTTCATTTGGAAGATGATTCATTCTCGCACACGATCGCGGTGCAACATCACCACGCGCACGGATAGCGCATTGGTCAACGTCCGACCGTACCGCCTGCCCGAGAAGCATAAAGAAGAGGTGAATAAGCAGATAACGAAAATGCTCGAGGAAAAAATTATTCGACCAAATCGTACAAATCAGTTGAACGTACTAATATTGGTACGTTCAGAAGAAGGCCTATGCGTTTGGGAATACCTAAATTACGCATTGTAGATTTTCGGAAACTAAATAATTTAACAATAGGAAATTCATTACCGAATATCACGGACATTCTCGATCAACTCGGGAATGCCAAATACTTCTCGACGCTAGACCTCGCGTCGGATTACCATCAAATGCACGACAAAGATAAAAACAAAATACGGCTTTCTCCACGCCGTACGGATATTACGAATTTAATCGAATGCTTTTCGGGTTAAAAAATGCGCCCGCCACGTTTCAGCGATTAATGAATTCAGTGTTAACGAGAATACAGGGCATAAGATGCCTTGTATATTTAGACGACATCGTTGTTTACGGACCAAACTTAAAGGAGTATAATAAGCGACTAATCGAAGTTTTCCAAAAATTGAGAAACTATAATGAAGAAACTATAATAAGAAGCTATAATCTCAAACTACAGCCGAGCAAATGTGAATTTCTAAGAAAGAAGATAACATATTTAGGTCACATTATTTCGGAAGACGGTATAATCCTGGATGCATAAAAAATAATGGCTGTAACAAACTTTCCAGTACCCAAGAAAGTAAGGGATGTACAGTCATAGGATTAGCTGGGTATTATAGGAGATTTATCGAAAATTTCTCGAAGATCGCAAAACCACTAACGAAATTAACTAGAAAAGATGAAAAATTTAATTGGGCGGCAGAACAACAAAACGCATTTGAAACATTAAAAGAGAGGCTGACCGCGCCAGTTCTGAGTTACTCCGACTTTACAAAATAATTTATATTAACAACAGACGCATCTGGTTATGCCATCGGAGCGGTATTATTGCAAGGACTAGTGGACCAAGACCGACTAATTGCTTACGCGAGCAGAATTCTAAACAAAGCGGAACAGAATTACAATACGACGGAAAAAGAATTGCTAGCCATAATATGGGCAACCAAACATTTTCGACCGTATATATCTACGGAACAAAATTTCAAATAGTTACAGATCACAAGCCATTGATCTGGTTATTTGGCATAACAGATCCGGTCTCGCGATTAATTAGATGGAGACTCAAATTGGAGGAATACGACTACAAAGTAGTATATAAGGCCGGCAAAGGCAATACAAACGCTGACGCGCTTAGCAGAAATCCGATCGCGCGCGACATACAGATAAACAGTATCGAGCGTGATCAAGAAAAGACAAGGAAGAGCGCGAATACAGCAAGGAGGAGAAAGAACAGATAATATACGATATCATAATGCTCTCCTCGGGGGACATCAAGGTGCTACACGCACAATAAACAGAATAAAATTAATACACAACTGGCACGGACTAACAAGAGATGTGGAAGATTACATCGCAAAATGCGAGTATTGCCAAAAGAATAAGTTAAGCAGAAAAACTAAGATACCGCTAGTAGAGAAACCGTTCAAAAAATGCGCCCTGGACATCGTGGGACCATTCACGGTCACCACGCAAGGAAATAAGTACCTATTAACATTTCAGGATGATCTAACAAAATTCAACAAAGCAATACCAATACCGGACCAGGAAGCAAAAACAATCGCCAAAGAATTTACCACAAAGATAATCTGCGAATTTGGAACACCAGAAAAAATATTAACGAGCCAAGGTACGAATTTCGTCAGCGAGATATTTAAGGATGTATGCACCCTCTTGAAAATAACGAAAATTCAAACTACTGCATACCATCCAGAAAGTAACGGAGCTCTAGAGAGATCATATAGAACTCTAGCCGAATATTTGAGACATTGCATAGATGAAGACCAAACTAATTGGGATGAATGGATTCCATATGCGATGTTTACTTACAACACGACACCGCATACTGCGACGGGTTATACGCCGTTCGAACTACTGTATGGGCACCAAGAAAGCCTACCTACGACACTGACGGCATCGCCGAAACCGTACTACACGTACGATAACTACGCGCAAGAATTGAAGAAACGATTCCGAGCCACACAGAAACTGGCGAAGGAACACATTTGCGAGGCGAAACAAAAAGCAAAAAACTATGCCGACAAAAATGTTAACAGCAAAATTTTCAAAGGGGTAAAGTCCTCCTGCATGACGAAGCAGTGCGTCGAGGACGGTCAAAGAAATTAGAAGCACCATAGATAGATCCGTACCAAGTACACGAAAAGTACTCGAAAAAATTTCGGACATGAATTATAGAATCAAATTAAAACGGAGAATCGTGACTGTACGCGAACCGACTCGAACTATTTATCGAAAATTAGAAAATGGACGCGCACGACGAAATACTCGCGAGGAAAAGCATTAGTAAAGCATTAGTAAAAGCAAAATTATATATATTATATATTAATAATAATAAAGTTAATAAATAAAAATTGAAAACGAATTGAAAAACATACCAATTGCCGCGACGCAAGACAACCCAGTAGCGGCACAAATCCGAATCAGCAGGGGATCATGAGGATACTTCGCCTCAACCCACGTTCGCGCCTCCTCGGCCACATGCTGAGCCACTACTTATGAGGCATACACGCACCCCGGACACACGATGGGAGCATACTCCTGCTCGCACATCGCGCACTGCATTGTTGATTCCATTGCTAAAATTTAGTTGCGCGTTTTCGCAATTACGTTTGACGACAAGACTATGCGCAGCCACGGACAACGTCAGACTGAATTAAATAACTTACTATATGCACTTCGCAGAAAAAGATGCACGGGTTTACCGAAAAGCAATCCGAATCCCGGTGCTCCTCGCAGGACACCCCGCGCGCGAAGGAATACAGATAACATTCCCGGCGTATGGATGACAAAGAACCGTTTCGTTTCGAGGAACATAGATCGAGATTATAATAAATCATGTCGTACATGCAAAGGAAAAGGGAAGAGAGAGAAAAGAAAGAAAAATGCACAAGAGACACAAAAAAGGGAAAGATAATGAAATACGCTTATCTTAATGTTACGGTGACAACACTTCCACATGTCATACCCTGGTAGTGTCACAAACGATGATCAAAATCCGATCCAGCGGCAATCGTCTGGCTCCCGTCTGGGGGTACGTGCACCGTGCCCCGCGACATACACATTTCGTCACACACCAATTCATGTCGCGCGCGCGGAATAACGCGACACGAAGCCAATAGACGCGCAGGATAGGCATATAGCAACGGGTACAGCCGTACAACGCGTACGGAACATGACGTTAACAGTCTGAATAACCGTCCGGTGCGAAAACTACTGGTGAACTGGCGTGCACCAAACAGCATAAGAAAAATTAAATAGAATAATGAAGTGTAATATGATTCCCGAACTTTTCAGGATAATGGTCATACAATGGCACATATGCAGCACTGAGGCAGACGCCGCATCGCCATACGTACTGAAAAATTTTTAAACACGCTAGGCATCTATTTCGAAGAAACAGGATCGATAAACCAGGTGCAAACGATCTGGAAATTAATAATCAAATTGGACATCAACGCGCTAGAAAAAAGAGCACGACAGATGGAAAATTACCTGGAAAATTACCTGGATCAAACCAGCGAGCAATGCAAGAGCATCATCGGACCCGTCCAGTTTATTTGTAAAAACATAATGCAAATAATACAAAAGAACAATGTAAAATTAACATAGTTATTAACATAGTTGTTAACGACTGAGAACTATCTACTATACTAGAGACAGCAAATGAGGATTGATAAATGCGATTGGCGCGATAAGTAACACGTTATTCGGTACCATGGATGCCGAGGACGAGGAGCATCTCAAGCAAATACAAATGCTGCAAGAAGGCTAACAGATCTTACAACACGCGACGAAAATTCAGATCAAAATTATCAACGCCACATGGATGCATTGAAAAAAACGGTTAGTCACAATAAAAATATACTGCGGAATATCACGGCACGGATGGAATTGCAGCTTGCGAAATATACGCAACGCGAGGACATGGACGAAAACTTACTAATACTGCAGACAATAATGACAAACCTTACAAAGAACGTAGAAAACACAATCGATTATTTATCACTGATTAAAAACGGGATAGTACACGCGCGGCTATTACTGTTGGAAATGATCATAACAAAGCTGCGAGAAGCAGCGACGCAATTGACCGAAGGTCTACATTTTCCATTTACAATACGGATGGAAAACTGGCGTACGATCCAAAAATATATAACAATAAGCGCATATTATAATAAACTGGACATTTATACGATTATTCGTTTCCCGGTAATCACGTTTCCAACATTTAAATTTAATAAGAACTGTATCATTACCGGTACGTAACCACGATACTTTTATTCATAAAAATTGACCACTCGATAGTAGCGATAGATAAAGAAAATCATCACTACATATTACCAGACGAAAACGAACTACAAACATGTATACAAGACGGACACCTGTACACATGCGAACGAGATTTCCCTGTCTATTATATTAACACGAACGTACCATGCGAGGTGCAAATCTATATAAATGCGCTATGTAATGCGCTGAATCAACTCAACAACTGCGAACAGCGATGCATGGCGTCCAATACACCCTTGTGGATAACATTAACGGAACCACAAGCGTGGCTATATTTGATGATAACAAACCAAAAAATAAGTATCTAGTGCGATAAATCACCGGAACAAGAATTAGAGCTAAGCGGCACGGGACAAATAAAAATTAACAGAAAATGTGAACTAACAACGCCCGAGGTAACATGACGAAGCGACAACTGTTGACGAGATACATACAGACACAATTGTCAGATTTTAATTTAACGCTCACGCCGCGCGACAGCGATGAATTAATCAACTGATAAAAATATTAAGTTACAACCGATAAGAAGGAATCCACTCGAACTCGCTAGATTAAGCATTATAAGACGAAATAAATAAACAGGTAGACGAAAATATGTATACATTCAAAAATAGCCATTTTGTATATCCGATTAGCTTTAGCGGATTAATAGTAATTGTAATCGCGACCGTTATAATAATTGTAATTGTAAGAAGAAAGAGAAACTGTAATAAAGAACCCTCTGTCATAACATCAAAGGTTTGCGACAAAGCAATGATGTACTGAGAGCAAATGTAAAACAAATGTAAAATAGATGTAAAAAAAAGTAGCAATACAAAGTAGCAACCCATGTAAAACTTAATTATAAGAGTAACATTGCGAAATATTATTGTACGATTAGTATAAGCGCTAAATTAAAAGAAACTCCCCCTTGTTTTCTTTCTAAGAGGGGGAGGGATGTTGCGAGGCAACTTGAATAATGTAATCCGACCTCGCGACATTGCCGACTAGTCAGAATCCCAAGAATTCTGACTAACCCGAGAATTAAAATATGTAATTAAAATGCGAATTAAAAATAATAAAGAATAATGCGCGAACGCGCCGATGTGCAATTCGTCAAGAATGTTGCCTCTGACAACACGTGTTGAAACGCTGACGCATCAAATAACGTTTCGACACGAGGACGCGCCGAGGCCGCGTAACAGCGGACTGATAAAAGAACGACGAGAGTATCAGGTGCGGGATTCAGAAGCGCGGACGCACGAGTACCGATGCGTAGGATCGTAAGGAAGTAATATAACACATCAGTGGTGAGTGATTCGAAATTAGCGAACACCCAAGTCAGTTAAATAAAATGTTTTATTTGATATCGAATGTGTGGTTGTGACCTCCCTTCCCCCCTTCCGACACACAGTCCCGAGTTGCGCCCAGAGCGGCACACAAAAGTAAAATTTTTATATTGTTAAAAAAAGTCTTTATTCCTTCTTATCTTTCTTCATCTCTTTTTATAAAAGTATAATATTCTTTTCTACATGTTTCCTAAACAAACTGTATTATTTGTCTTTACTTTATTTACTTTATTTCATTAGTTTTTACTTTATTTCATTATATATGAGATCTAGCAGCTCCAAGACTTTTGCATTTAATATTTTTTTATTTTTATTTGTTTTATTTTGTATTGCTATGTGATTTACTTGGACGCAACAGGGAAACATTCAAAAATATCCGAATCCGTGTCTACATCGATCGCTCGCATTCAGTCCACGTAATCTTTTCGTATAGATTTACAACTTTCTTACTCTCGCGCGTAACCACTCGACTCCGTAAATAATTGAGACCTACCACGCATCTTACATTTATATCCAATTCAGAGCAGGAGAAATAATTAGCCGCTCGATTATCGTATTCCGTATCTGTTAATTGACACGTTTATTCCCACGATTGTTCGATGCCACGTGGCGATGTGCTCCGCGACCTGCCACCGCCGTGACGTAACAATAAATACTACAGAAATTAATATGGATAAAAGATAATATGGATAAATATGACATATAAGATCATGTACATATATGTGTGAGTCCAGATTGAATATAGAGCGTAATATATTAGGTTGTCGGAAAAGTTCGTGCCGTTTTTCCGATAAATGACGTTGGCAATATAATATGAGATAAATTAATATGACTTTTATATATCATTTGAAAGAGAACACTGTGTTTAACACTTTACAAATATTTTGATTGCACAGAATTGCGTTGTGTGTGTGTTGCAATCGTATAAAGATGGACTACAAGAAAGAACATTTTCGGCATATTTTATTATATTATTATCAGAAAGGCAAAAACGCTGGGGATGCTCGTCAAAAAATATATACTGTGTGTGGGGAAAATGCCATTAGTGAACGCATATATCGAAAGTGATACGCACGTTTCCGTTCTGAAAATTTGGATGTAACCAATGCTGCTTGCTCTGGACAGCCATCCACGGATGTCGAGTGGTTACGCGCGATGATTAACTTTTAGCATGGTGTTGAATGACCGACATCTCACGCGGGAAATCGCAGAACGTTTAAATATACTATTCAACGTCGCCGACCACTTAAAATGCTTGAGGATGATGAATAAAGCTGATGTTTGAGTGCCACATAAGTTGACTGAACGAAATCACATCGAACAAATTTCCACGTGTGGTTGCTGAAGCGTTATCAATTTCCTGAAGCGTATGGTTACTGGGGATGAGAAATGGATTTTATACGAAAATGTCCTGCGAAAACGATCATGTCAAAAGCGCCGGCCCAAACCATGATCAAAGCTGGTTTGCATTCAAAAAAGGTGCTATTATCGATTTAGTAGGATTACCTTGGAGTAATTTATTATAAACTGCTCCCGCAAGATCGTCAATCCTGACAAATATTGTGTCTAATTAGAGAAATTGAAGCGCGCCATTGCAGAAAAGCAATATTGTTGAACGGAAAAGGTGTTGTGTTTCATCACAATAACACGAAACCACGAGTGAGTCCCAGTTGTGCACAAAATCGGACATAGCAGGTTGAATGGATCGAACACAGATCCAAACGGACACAATAAGGAACGGACACAAAGTGGTTGAAATCGGACATAGTGAAAATTGGACACAATGGCAATCGGACACATTGAAAATCGGACACAGTAGGAAATGGACACATGATGTGTTATATTACTTCCTTACGATCCTACGCGTCGGACTCGTGCGTTCACGCTTCTGAATCTGTAACGCGGTCACCTCGCTCGACGCTCGGATCGGCTCGTCGGTGTCCGGGTTCGAGAGGAGGGGAGACTCAAGCGTACGCGAACACAAGTGGCGGCGTGAAAAAGATAGTTTATTTAGCGAAAGAGAGATACAGCGTGCAGGGCCAGGAGATGTCGCAGTGTCGCTGGTAGCAAAGCGGAGACGCAACCGGTTGGCGCAAGGCGATGAGATGCGCAGGACAGGTGCGGTGTGCAGTCGACAACGGTCGATTTACACGGCGTGGTTACCACTAGGGGTCTTAGGATTACTGACTTATAACTAGCGGCCTTAATCTCTATCGCATGCACTTACGAGCTAATGTCAGGCGGGACGGTTAGGTATTGCGGGCAGGGTCGAGTGCCACGTCGAGCCCTGCCTTCGCAACGGAAACCGGTGACACCCGACAGAGCTGAGTGAAACCTCAGCCCGTGGAGCGGTGACAGGAGTCGGTGAAACCCGACAGAGCTGAGTGAAACCTCAGCCCGTGGAGCGGTGACAGGAGTCGGTGAAACCCGACAGAGCTGAGTGAAACCTCAGCCCGTGGAGCGGTGACAGGAGTCGGTGAAACCCGACAGAGCTGAGTGAAACCTCAGCCCGTAGGTAGAGAAAGCCGGTGAAACCCGGCAGAGCCAAGCGAAACCTTGGCCCCGAGAGGTAGTAGGTATTAGTTAGGTATCAGGAGTCGGATCGCAGGATGGGATCTGGTCTCGATGTCTCGGCCGGCCGGGCTTATATACCCGGCCGACGTTCCCCACTGCGCGCCGTCGGTCCGGTGGCGGGGAGTCGGTATCGCGTGGGGACATCGCGAGCGAGATAGCGTGAGCGAGACGGCGCGTGCGCCCTACAGGCAAGCGAATGCGATAGCACGAGTGGTGTACGTGCAAGCGGGATGGATAGTGCGGGGTAGTAAGCCAAGCGTTTCTCTGTATGTATATATTTATGTATGTGTATGTATATATATATATATATATATATGTATATTCGTAACGGCCCTGCCGTTACATCACCCCCCCCCTTTTGGCCATATCGTCGGTGCGGCGTAGGCGGCTGCTCCGGAGGGTCCCGTCCGTATTGAACCGGAGGGTCCATTGACCCTCCGGGGTCCACCGTCAGTATCGCCGAGAGGTGTGTACCGCGTGGTGCGGCACCTGGAGCATGGTCCCGGCGGCGACCCTGACCGCTACTGGCTCGGGGTTGCGTGGTCCCACCGCATGGAGCGACGGGACGGTCGGTCGACTCGTTGCTGGCAGCGGTGCCCTTGGCGCTGGGATACGCGGCCGCGTCGGCCTTGGTCCGGTTTGCCGGGCCTCGGTGCTAGCGCGCCTCGGGGCGCTCGGCGCCGGTGTTGCCCGGACTACTGCGCAGGCGGCCGGAGCGGGTCGCGTGATCCTGGGCCTCGGTGGTGGTTTTCGCCCTTGTGCTCGCCGTCGATCCGGTGGTGACGGCGGAGGGGTCAGCAGAAGGAGGGCCTTCCTCCTGCGATCGGCGTCGGAGCACTGTATGCTGGTCCCCACCCGCGGGGGTAGTCGCCGGGGTGGCTCGGTCACTCGCTCCGGTGCGCCGCGTGGTCTAGTGGCTGCTACTCCCGGTGAGTCCGGGAGGCCATCGTCGTCGTCGGACCAGTGCCCGAACAACTCCTCGAGCTGCTTCTTTTCTGCATCGGTCGGCATCGTTACGGCTGCGGATTGCTCGGCTATTCAGTGCGTGGTCTTTTATACGCGAGCGTGGAATATTCGGCATGCGGCGCACGTGGTTTGCGTGTGCTTACCTCGGGACGCGGCGCACATTGTTTTCGTGTGCTTGCCTCGGAATGCGGCGCACGTTGTTTTCGCGTGTTTGCCTCGGCATGCGGATAAGTCGGTGGTGCCCTCAGCCGTTGTCCGTGTGTTTCGCCTGTGCGGACATTCTCGGTCGGTAACCGTGACTTCACCGACCAGTCGGTGTTTCCCTAGCGCATTGGGGCCGGGTGCGCCTTCAGGTCCTGTACGTGGACCTGGCGGTGCCAGCGTCCGCGGGTGTCCCGTAGGTCGACGATGACAGGCGAGATGATCCTCCGGACTTCCAAGGGCCCCACGAATTTTGGGGCCAACTTGGCGTTGAACGCCTTAGCCTTGTCGGACAGGACGTAGTTTCTCTTCCATACCAAATCCCCGACTTTTGGCTTCCATTCCCGACGACGCAGGTTGTAATGTCGTTCTTGACGTTGGAAGGCCCGTGCCAAGTTCACCCTCACGAGGTCGTAGGCCTCTTGCAACCGTCGGTGCGTTGTCTCGGGGGTCGGTGGGTTTGCCAGGTGTCGTCGGTCCTCCGGATGAGGTCGAGCGAGCTCCCTGCCATGGTTGAGATAGGCAGGAGTGTGTCCCGTGGCCTCGCTCCAGGCCGTATTGAAGGCATATTGGAGGGCGGTGATGTGTTCATCCCACATCTTCTGGCTCCGGCCCACGTATTGAGCGATCATGGTCTTCAGTGTCCGGTTGTCCCGCTCGACCGGATTACACTGCGGCGTGTATGGCGGCGCGGTGCGATGTTGGATGCCGAAGGCGGTCAGCAGCTTTCCTAGCTGTTTGGACTTCAATTGCGTCCCATTGTCCGTGATTATCCGCTGTGGGCACCCATGTCGGTACACGACCTGATCAGTGAAGGCCCTGGCGACATTTGCTGCAGTGGCCTTCCGCAATGGCGTGACTTCGAGCCACTTTGTGAATCGGTCCTGCATTGTGAGGATCCATGTGTGTCCACGGTTGGAGCGGGGTAGTGGTCCGACCAGATCGATGGCGACCTGCTGCCACGGCGCCGTGACCGGGGTCGTGTGCAGGGTCCCGGCGGGTCGCTGTTGTGACACCTTGTGGGCTATACAGGTTGCGCAGGTGCGGACGTACCGTGCGATCTCCCGGAGCATTCCCGGCCAGTAGTATTGCTGGACGACGCGAGCCATAGTTTTGGCGGTCCCCAAGTGTCCGGATGCGGGGTCGTCGTGCCATCGTCTGAGCAGGGCGGCACGCTCGGGTGTTGGCACACATCGCTTCCACTGCTCGTTGGCGGGCATCTCCCGGAAGTCCAGGTCGTGGAGGATGTGCCGGTACAGGAGTCCATCCCGCATCTGGTAGTCGGGCCGGTCGGTGGGTCAGGTTTGGACTTCTCGGCGGATTCGGTGATACCACGGGCAGGACGGCGTCTGTTGTGCCGTGGCGACCTCGGGTTGACGGGAAAGCGCATCGGCTACTAGATTTTGGGTGCCTCGACGATATTCGATTTCAAAATCGTGCTGTTGTAATTCGAACAGCCAACGGGCCAATCGACCTGACGGGGCTTCCAGGCGTTGGAGCCACCGGAGGGACTGGTGATCAGTGAGCACGGTGAACCTATATCCCTCCAAGTAGTCCCGCATCCGGCGAATCCCTCAGACTACAGCGAGGCATTCCAACTCGGTGGCGCTGTAATTCCGCTCGGCGGGGTTCAGCGTGCGGCTGGCGTACGCAATGACCCGTTCTCCTTCGGCCAGTCGTTGCGTCAGGACAACGCCTAATCCGTGCGTGCTGGCGTCGGTCTGCAGGGTGAACGGCAACTCGAAATTGGGACACGCGAGTACCGGAGCGGATATCAGAGCGTCCTTGAGGCGTTGGAAGGCCTTGTCCTCGACGGCGGTCCAGATCCAGCGGGCTTTTTGTGAGTCAGGCGGGTGAGGGGTGCGGTCACAGCGGAGAAGTCGCGATGAAACGTCGATACCACGATGCCATACCCAGGAACTGACGAACTTGCCGGAGGTTGGTAGGCGGTGGTAAATTGACGATGGCGCTTACCTTGGCTGGGTCGGTGCG
Source organism: Pogonomyrmex barbatus (assembly GCF_055798465.1). Lineage (NCBI taxonomy): Eukaryota > Metazoa > Arthropoda > Insecta > Hymenoptera > Formicidae > Pogonomyrmex > Pogonomyrmex barbatus. The sequence continues at coordinate 4,008,693 of NW_028297111.1, read as the reverse complement.
GATTCCGTGACGGTCAACAAGGTGACCCAAGTAGCGGAGGCTGTCCCGGCAGAAGTGGCACTTGTCGGCGTTGAGTCGGAGTTTGGCGTCTCGCAGGCGCCGAAAAACCTCGGCCAGGTGTTCTAGGTGTTTTTCAAACGTTGGGCTGGCCACGATGATGTCGTCCAGATACACGAGGACGTTGGGCTCGAGCTCGGGCCCCAGGATAGAGTCCAGGAGGCGTTGGAACGTGGCGGGAGCCGAATGTAGTCCGAACGGCATGGTTCGGAACTGCATGAGCCCCCTCCGGCACGGTGAACGCGGTGATTGGCCGGCTTTCGGGCGCCAGCGGGACTTGCCAATACCCGTTTTTAAGATCCAACGTGGTGAGATATTTGGCACTGCGTAACTTATCGAGTGTAGCCGCAATATGTGGTAGGGGATAGGCGTCCTTTTGCGTGACGTCGTTCAGTTTCCGGAAGTCGATGCAGAAACGATACGTGCCGTCCTTTTTTCTGACGAGCACCACCGGGGAGCTCCAGGCGCTTTGAGACGGTTCGATTACGCCGGCTTCTTCCATCTTGCGCACTTCCTGGTCTATCACGGCCTGCATGGCTGGATTACGCGGTCGGTACCGTTGTTTAATTGGTTGGTCGGTCGTCAGGCGAATACGATGCTCGATACGGTCGGTCGGGCCGCGTATTGTCTCGAAGGCAGCTAGCTCTCGGTGTAGGAATTCTCGTAGCTGCTGGTCTTCGTCCGTGGTGCGTGGCGTTAGCCCGGCCGAGATCTCCCCTACCACGGGTTGGTCGCGGGTCTTGGTGATTGGGGACGCAGGGAGGGCGACCCCGAGTTTAGCCTAAAGATCAATGCCGATAAGGATCGGCCCGCTGAGGTTCAGCATGACTTGGAACGTGTGGGTCACGGTACGATCGATAATGGTGATCGGTAGATCCACCGTGTGGGTAATGGGGACCGTGGTGCCGTTAGCCAAGTTGATCTGTTGGGTTACCCCCCGAAGGGGGTGGTCGCAGTACCGGGCTCGCTTGGCCGTGGCGGGACTCACGAACGAGACCTCGGAGCCAGAGTCGAGCAGGGCCCACAGATGCCGACCGAGTAGCTGGATCTTCAGATGCGGCCTAGGCGTGAACTTTATGGCGTTCTGTCGGGACGGGCGGCGGCCGCTGGTTCCCCGGCCCGTATGCCGTTTCCCGACGGTGGATGGCAGTTTCGGGTGAACACGCCGTCCTTGCCACAGCGAGAGCAGAATTTGCGCGGTGGCTTCTTACAGTCGAGGCGTGTGTGGCCTCGCTGCTTGCACCGCCAACAGCATTCTTCTCTGTTGTAGGCGGCGGCCGCGACCAGCGGGCTCCGGGTCGGAGGCTGTTCTTCCTTTTGTCGGCGGAGTATTCTTTCATGTTCGGCTGCCCTGGCGCTTAACCCCGCGATGCTGGTGGCTTCTGTCGCTCGGATGTATAATTGGTAACTGGGGTTCAAGTTATTGTATAGCAGGCGGACTTTTTCTTGTGGCGAGTAACCCCCAGCGCGCCTTATCATGGTCAGCAGGTCCGTGGCGTACTGGTCGAAGGGTTCTCCTGGTTTTTGCCTTCGGGCCTGAGCATCTTGCCATAATTGGTCTTGGTAGTCGGGCGGGAGGTACTTTAGTCGGAAGGCGGTGCAGAAGGCGTCCCAGGTCCAGTCCTCGTAATTGTTGCGATACCACAACAATGAATTTCCGCGTAGCATCTCTGGTAGCCCCAGCAGGAACAATTCGTCTGCGTAACGGTAGGATCGCCTCAGCTCCTCTAGACGTTCGAGGAATGCGAACGGGTCTTTGCCATCGAAGCAGAGGCCCCATTTTCGGATTCGGTCTAGGATTGCGGTGGGGTCGAGTGGCATTGGCTCGATCGGGGCAGGGGCCGGCTCGGGTGGCATACGGGCCGGGGAACCAGCGGCCGCCGCCCGTCCCGACAGAACGCCATGTAACGCGGTCACCTCGCTCGACGCTCGGATCGGCTCGTCGGTGTCCGGGTTCGAGAGGAGGGGAGACTCAAGCGTACGCGAACACAAGTAGCGGCGTGAAAAAGATAGTTTATTTAGCGAAAGAGAGATACAGCGTGCAGGGCCAGGAGATGTCGCAGTGTCGCTGGTAGCAAAGCGAAGACGCAACCGGTTGGCGCAAGGCGATGAGATGCGCAGGACAGGTGCGGTGTGCGACAACGGTCGATTTACACGGCGTGGTTACCACTAGGGGTCTTAGGATTACTGACTTATAACTAGCGGCCTTAATCTCTATCGCATGCACTTACGAGCTAATGTCAGGCGGGACGGTTAGGTATTGCGGGCAGGGTCGAGTGCCACGTCGAGCCCTGCCTTCGCAACGGAAACCGGTGACACCCGGTGGAGCTGAGTGAAACCTCAGCCCGAGGAGCGGTGGCAGGAGTCGGAAAAATCCGACAGAGTTGAGTGAAACCTCAGCCCGTGGAGCGGTGACAGGAGTCGGCGAAACTCGACAGAGCTGAGTGAAACCTCAGCCCGTGGAGCGGTGACAGGAGTCGGTGAAACCCGACAGAGCTGAGTGAAACCTCAGCCCGTGGAGCGGTGACAGGAGTCGGTGAAACCCGACAGAGCTGAGTGAAACCTCAGCCCGTGGAGCGGTGACAGGAGTCGGTGAAACCCGACAGAGCTGAGTGAAACCTCAGCCCGTAGGTAGAGAAAGCCGGTGAAACCCGGCAGAGCCAAGCGAAACCTTGGCCCCGAGAGGTAGTAGGTATTAGTTAGGTATCAGGAGTCGGATCGCAGGATGGGATCTGGTCTCGATGTCTCGGCCGGCCGGGCTTATATACCCGGCCGACGTTCCCCACTGCGCGCCGTCGGTCCGGTGGCGGGGAGTCGGTATCGCGTGGGGACATCGCGAGCGAGATAGCGTGAGCGAGACGGCGCGTGCGCCCTACAGGCAAGCGAATGCGATAGCGCGAGTGGTGTACGTGCAAGCGGGATGGATAGTGCGGGGTAGTAAGCCAAGCGTTTCTCTGTATGTATATATTTATGTATGTGTATGTATATATATATATATATGTATATTCGTAACGGCCCTGCCGTTACAAATCCCGCACCTGATACTCTCGTTGTTCTTTTATCGGTCCGCTGTTACGCGGCCTCGGCGCATCCTCGTGTCGAAACGTTGTTTGATGCGTCAATCACACAATAGCTGCAATCATACAATAACAATCGGACAGTGACAATTGGACACAGTAACAATCGGACACAATAAAAAATGGACGTACGGATAGTTGCAATCATGACAGTTTTCCTAAAAAAGTGTTAAAAGTGTTATTATATTCAAAGTGCAAGATGCAATCTTTCGCTTTATTAAATTGATAAGTCATCATATACTAAAATAATAGATCCTAGAAAGATTGGCAAAGATCCTTATGCAAGATTTGGGGGTGAAGACGTAATCTTTCACCTTACTAAATTGATGAGTCTATCATATACTAAAATGATAGATCCTAGAAAGATTAGCAAAGACCTCAACGCAAGGATTGGGTGTGAAGTTTTCGCTGATCTTTTCATTTTGTTATAAATATAATTTTGTATTGTTTTTGTAATTAGTTTTGTGATAATGGGGAGACTTCGCCTCCTCAGCCCCCCCCTCCCAAGGGGCTTCGCTTCCTGGATCCCTGACGAGGGGACTTTGCCCCCTCGACCCCCGTTCGGAGGGCTTCGTCGCGCAAAGCTCCCCTATCATGCGTACAGAGTCACAACGCATGCTCAGTTTGTTGTATTACGTCGCTATGATAGATTTCCTAACTAAAAAAGTCGTCAACTTTAACGCTTAATATCTCGGTTCGCGAGGCAGACCGCGTTTTTTTGCCAGATTCTTTTATCTATTTATCTATTTAACTATCCGTGCGTCCATTTCTTACTGTGTCCGATTGGTACTATGTCCGATTGCTACTGTGTCCGATTGCCACTGTGTCCGATTGCCACTGTGTCCGGTTGCTACTGTGTCCGATCGTTACTGTGTCCGATTAGTAATGTGTCCGATTTTCAATGTGTCCGATTTTCATTGTGTCTGATTTCAACCACCTTGTATCCGTTCCTTATTGTGTCCGTTTGGACCTGTGTCCGATCCATTCAACCTGCTGTATCCGATTTATTCTATGCGCAACTGGGATTTCCCCGAAACCATATACATCTTTGCAGACTCGTCAAAAACTATTACGCTTAGGTTGGGATGTTTTGCTACATCCACCATATTCTCCCGATATTGCTTTATCGGATACATATTTGTTTCGTACAGAATAATTTTCAGGAAAAATCATTCACTTTTGTGGAGGACGTCAAAAAGCATCTGGACGACTTTTTTGCTCAGAAGTCCCAGAAGTTACGAGAAGTGAATTATGGAATTGCCGGCAGGCCTACACGATGGCAGCAGATCATCGATCAAAATGGAGAATATATCGTGGATTGAATCAACGTTTTAATGTCTCAATTTGATGTCTTATTTTCATCTCCAAAATAAAAAAATTAACTTGCACTAATCAACAAAGCAAAAACTAAACTAAAGTAACTGTTGAAAGGTTAATCCCGAATTAATTAAAAAAGAGAGGATAAATTTTTAAATTCTCTTCCTCCAGAAAATCAATCAATGGATCTTCGTCAAGAAACATAGCACCCTCTGAAAAGTCAAAATTAATGAGTTCGGGAGAAGTAACAAAACGAAAACACTTCGATAACCACGCGGCGAACTGATGAACATCATCATCGGTCTCACTACTAACAATGACACTCTCAATTATATTGTATTCAGTACTATAGGATCTTCACAAATGCCCATAAAAGGCCGTGGGCTAAAAAACTCGGTAGTATCGGTGTATCACAGTGTTCAATGTCGTAATGCGCCAAATAATCCATTACATTGTCATTAAAAAGACCCCGCGAAACTAAGCGAATATTCATGCCAGATATTCTCTTCCCCAGAATCCTGAGGAACAGTCTGAGTACTGCTCGAAACATAGGAAATCGTATTAGCACTGAAAATATCTATATTCAAAATATCATCTACGATTTCCTCATCTTAACTCGCGAGCGTCGCGCACGGAACTACAAAATAGGAAACTTTCATCGCGAGGAGACGCGTTAAGAGCACTTGTTAGCAACGACCCACGGGAAACTAACATTAATATAATAAAAAAGGCAGGTAAGCAGGTACTATCTTGAAAAGGATATCCCAAAGTCAAAAGATAGACATCAGAATCTAAGAAAAGATACAGAGAGCGAAATAAGAGTAAAACATATCTTGAGAAGTAAAAGAATATATGCGTCAGTCCCGACGCTACGACAGCAAAAAAAATTTTTTTTAGAAGTAAGAGAAATATAATTCCTTATAATTCCAGACAGATAACTTTATGGACTATCATAGGCACTGAAGAAATCATGGGAAATCGCCATTTGAAATAAAAAGTTTTTTCCATCATCCTAGGATATATTTCGAGGAAATTGAATTGATGAATTACAAACTACATGGAAATTAGTTATCAAATTAGATATTACCACTCTAAGGATACGAGCACAGCAATTACAAAATTACTTAGACCAGACGGACAAGCGATGCAAATGTATTATTGGACCAGTCAAATTTACTTGCCAAAATATTCTGCAAATAATGCATAGAGACAACGAGAAACTAACAACATTATTAACATGCCTATAAAATGTATATAAAACTTCTGACAGCAAGAGAAGATTACTAAATGCGATTGATACAATGAACAAAACATATTTGAAATGATAGATGACTGCACTTAGACGAGCAAATGCAATTATTGCGAAACAACCAACAACTCTTACAGCATGCTGCAAAAAACCAGATAAAAATTATCAACGCCACGATAGACCATAGATGAATTAGAAAAAATCATCAGTTATAAGATCGGGTAAAAAATGTAACAGCGCGAATGGAATTGCAATTAGCTAAATACATGCAACGAGAGGAAAATTTATTAATACTGAGGACAATAATGACGGACCTAATCAGAGATGTCGGAACACTATTGATTATTTATCATTAGCGAAAGACAGAATAGTGCAAACCTATTACCTCGAGAATATCAGAAAAGAATTACAAGAAGCCGCGACATAGCTAACGGAAGGATAACACTTTCCATTTAAAATTAGTATAAAAAATTGGCACACTATACAGAAATATGTGATTACAAATGCGTACTACGATGAAACAGACATTTACACAATCTTCCGATTCCCCAATCTTCGCTTTCCCAACATTCAAATTAATAAAATCGATATCGTTCCCGATACGCGAACACGCAAATATCTTTTCATTTACACAGATAAATCACGCCTTATTAGCAGTAAATAAAGAAAACTATATATATTATTGGAAGAGCGTGAACTGAATGCGTGCGTGCAAAACGATCAAACTTACACATGCGAACGAAATTTTCCTGTCTATCACATAGGTACGAACGCATCGTGTGAGGTGCAAATTTATATAAACGCGCCCGAACAGCTCCAGAATTGCGAACAAGGACGTATAATTTTCGAGATCTCATTATGGTTAGCGCTAACGGAATTACAAGCGTGGCTATATTCCGCACAAGTGAACCAAAAAATAGAAATTCAATGTGATAAGTCAGAAACAAGAAAACTAGAGATAAATGGTGTAGGTAAAGTAAAATTAAACGGCGATTGTAAACTAACGACGCCGGAAATAACGATAGTCACGCGACGACAAATAGCGATCCGTTATGACGAGCGCATTTATCGTTACAATTTAACGTTAATATCGAAAAACATTAAAGATATAAAACAACTCACAGAAAAAATAAAGCTGTGATCGATAATGAAACATTCGTTAGAATTAACAAGATTAAGCACAAAAATAGATGAATTAAATAAGCAATTAGATGAAAAGCCGAGCGTTTCAAAACGTACATTTTATCTACCCCGGTTGGTTTTAGCGGAACAATAATAATTATAATTATAATAGCCACAGTAAGTGTAATTATAAAAAAAAGAAAAGCGAAAAATGTAAATAAAAACAGCGAACTGTGCATAATAAATTCAACATCAGAAGAAACGAATGTTCACGATTTTAAAATTTAAACTAAATGATTATAACATAAATGTATCGGATTAAAGAATTTTATAATGCGAAAAACTCCGTTTTTCTTTCCCGGTGAGGGAGGCATGTTGTAGACCGAATTACTTCTTACATATCTATTATTTATATATATCTTATATATCTATTATTTCTTATATATCTTCACGATCATTCTCGAATCTCGGAATAGCACCGGACGGTGCTATGGAAACATCGGAAATGCAAGTATGCAGCAAGCAAGTTTGCAAATTCCAAAGCAGAGCGCGAAACATATATGGTCCGATTTAGAATTATAACGCGATGAAACACAACATTACTAAAATACTATAAAAACGGTAAATCGTTAAATCGTCGAGAGCGGGCAGTCACAAGCGGTACAGAGCAGTCGTACTTCGTCACAGTCAGTCGTTATCAGTAATAGCAACATTCACACAAAACATTGTCGAGAAGTCGTATCAATAAACCAGCTACTTAATAAAAGTGAGTAATAATATTTGATCAGATGAACCTTCCACCTATGATTCTGGTCAGAATTCTAACTCTTAAGGCTCAACGAACCCAATTTTCCCTAATTACAATCTTGTAATCTCTCCGGGTTATAACAAATATAATGAATACTTAGAACTAACGAAAGATAATGTATAATATAACATATAAGTTACAAGATATAAGTAATTATCAATTTTCGGATTCTAATTCTTGCATCGTTTTTTCACAAAGAGATTCTCCGTGATATTGCATCCAAACAAAGGTTCTTATGCGATATCATAAAAAAAGAGAACAACTTTAGAGAGGTCAAAGCCTGCTTCGAGAATTTTGTCTATATACTTATCATGTTCGCTAATGCATTTCAAACAAGATGCTATAGGTTGTGTTTTCATTAATATACTGTACAATACTAGCATCTGGTTTGTAATAAGCTGAGGTGACCCACTGATACAGCATGGCCTTCAGGCAGAGGAATGCTATCGATTCCTCTTTAGGTTTTACAATCTTTACAGATTCTGAATCCTTCGCATTCGAAGGCTGCGATTGCCTTAATATCCAACCTTAATGATCCAATATAATATTCAGCGCATGCATTTATCAATGGCCTCGAAATGATTATATATCCAACCATCTTGACAATATAGTTTTCCTACTAAGGTATGTCGTGCTTTGTTACAATTAATATTCAATGACTTGTGTTTGTTATGATGAAGACGGTTTACATATGAGGAGACCTATATTAGCTCTGGGTTTAAATTATCATCGATCACGAATTATTTGACAACCAAGCAACTATTGTTGGGTTTAATAGAGACAAGTTTCTTTAGTTTATAAATCGCGGAATTCATATTTTAATAAAAATCTCCAAGGTCTATAGCCTATAGGTCTATAGCTTATATTGGAGTCATAATTATCGGTTAGAGGTTTGCATTTTGTATAAATGTAATAATGTGATCCAAATTTATAGGCATTTTGAATTCTGAAACACGTGGGATCCGGGAGTAAGATATAACAGTTCACAAGATTCGTTAACCCTTCATTTTCGTTTGAAATTTATATTTAGTTAAAGAAATTCGATGACCTTGTTTCAAATAACCACATATGAAAGATTTTTATACAGGTTGTAAAAGTAGGCTATGACTTTACAATCTAATTGCTTTTCTTCTGAATTTTTGGACTAATCTTGTATATTCGTGGTATGAGAAAAGATACCGAGGCACGAAGAAGCGGGTCTGGTTTCGAAGAGCTCTGTCTAGCAATGATTTTAGAGAGTAGAAATCATAAACGGACAAGAGATGACCGAAATCTGACTCCGGATAGGAGAATAAGTGACAGACTTCGTACTCTAAGTAAAAATTACAGTCATAAGTATCATGAAATTAGTAACAAATAAATAGATCTAGTTCAAAATTATCATCTAGTGGTAGGTTCGTAGTTTCGTACGATCCCGAATTCCATTCTGCCTTTGGAGTATATTTTGATAATTTCTGTTCCAGTCGTCGGGATCAAGTTTTAATTAATAAATTCAATTATTTTCTTTTAATTAGTTACATATAAAACTTCTTCGAAAGAATTATATAGGCGTCAACTTTGCCTTCTAAATCGTTAAGGTTTCCTTTTTTCGCTTAAATTTTCGCTTAAATTAATTTAATATAATCAGGGTACACAGAAGTACAAACAAAACATGAAGAAGCGAGTTTAGTTTCTACGAGTTTTCTCAAACAATAATAAGTATAATATTGTTTCAGTATATAATCGTTTGATAAAAAGTGACCAAAGTAGAGTTCATAATATCTAGAAGAATGGCAGAATTCGCACTCTAGATGCAATCCATAATCGTATGTTTTACAAAATTTAAAACAAGTTAGAATATCTAATTCAAAGTTTACGTTTAACAATTTGCGAGGCTCATATTTTTGTATTATTCCGTGTACTATTAGAAGCATATTTTAGGGATTTCGTCTATGATATCGTACATTAAATGCAAAATATTCTATCTCTTCAGGTTCATCTACGGTAAGTTTCGGTGTACTGTTTATAGAAGTCAAGCTTGCTAAGACAAGTTCGGCAATGAATAATCGGTCGCGTATTCATTAAAAAAACTTTACATAAGCAACAAGTAAATCGTAAATATTCAACATGACTCTGCGAACATGTGAAGTGATAAGGAGGGATACTGTGAAATTCTCTTATGCAGACTACATTTTGAACAAATAGTGCGATTTTTTTACAAATATATTTTTGATCCTCTAAAAAACGTGAGTAATAAGTTATCATTGGATGTCTTTAAGATTTTAGTTTTCCTCTTTCTTGAATTTTCGCCATCCATTAAATGCGTTAAAACTAAAGGCTCGATATCAATCGTTAATTGTGTTTATATTATGTTTTACAAACTCGTAGATTTGTAAATACGTAATATGGCTCTCATATATAGTAACGATGAGGGAGTACACAGAAAATTTTAATGTAATTTACATTCAAACGATATATTTGATACTGCAAGGCAAATTATAAATTTTAGTATACAACTCTCGGGGCTCGCTAAATAAAAAGTCAAAAGATAATCCTTCATGTATGATAAAAATAAGATTTGACGAGGTATTTAGATTGATCTCACGTGTAATGTGGTCAGAGAGAAACTTTAAATGAGTAGTTGTACAAGAATGACACACGCTTAGTGGTTGTCGTATAACAAGTTCTACTAGACAGCCTTTATAAGCAATTTGGTATTGTATGTGACGTCAGGAGAGCCAACGGGTAAAATTTTTCCTTCTCCTTTTATCCCATCTGCGCAGAAGCGCCATTATTCTAACCGCCGAAGTTGGCAACAACCGGCTCTCCTGCCGTCTACGTCCTGCCGTACCACGTGATGCGCCTTACCGCCAATACACATACACCATAGTAAATATAAGTATTATATAGGCAACCTCACAGGTTGCAAATTATTAAATAACCGATAATAATAAGCATTTTTCCTAAAATAAGTAATAAAATTAAATAATAATAATAAATAAAATAATAAATAGTAATAACAATTACCACCTTCCTTACTCATAGCATAATCACCGCCGCTAATTTACACCGTTAAATAATAATAATACTAATAGGTTAATAGTTAATAATTAATAATAAATTTAATGATAATAGTCAGATTAATAATTAGCATGTCAAATACAACACTTACATAAATAACAAAATCGAGGATCGAGGAGAGTTGAAAATGAGGAAGTCAGAGTGAGCGTGGAGCGCCTACCTCTGGATTCCCCGAGGAGGCTCAGTATGAGGGACTTTGTTCCTCTCTCCCCTACGTTGGACGAACGCTCGTCGCGTTTCGTGTCACAGGGCGAGTTGGTCTTGGCCAAGCCTAAGCGGAGGGGTCGTCCTCCTGGCCCCAATTACCGGGGTCCGTATAAGCCGGTTCTTAGAGAGGCGGCGACGACATGGCCGACTGGAGAGCTGAGTTGGAATATGGTTTGACCGGAGGAGGACTAGATGTCGACGGCCAGTAGCGTCGGATCTCGTTCTGCAAAAAAAAGGAGGGCGGTAGTCATTGACAGTGATGACTCTGGCAATGGAGCGAAAGGGGAAGAGGAATCACGACCCGGTTGACCTGCGAATGCCTACTATGCATCTGGGGGCGAGATTGATATATTTTGTAGACGAGGCCGAGTCCCTTCGTTCTAGATGTACGAAGATGAAGGGCGAATTTCACGGTAAATTCAGATCCTTTTTCGGGAAAATGAAGATAATATCGGAGGAACTTGTTAGAAGGGCTGAGGCGAAGGTGGAAGATGACAACCTTAGACGCACGGTGGTCTTCCTCTCGAGGGAGGTCAAGTTGCTGACGGAGGAGGTTAACACCTTGAAGAAAGAGAACAAACATCTTCTTTTGGAATCTAGAAGAACGAGAGAACGATCCGAGAGATTACTGGATGTCCCTGGAGTGCCGGGGGAGGGGATCTCCCCCCCCTCGGCGTCCTGTTGGCTCCTCGCGGAAGTCCCCCGAAAATGTTGGAAGGAAGACGTATAGCGAGGCGTGTGCTACCTCACCCCTCGGTGAGAAAAGTGGGTATAGCTTACCTGTGGTGGAGGAGAGAGTGGCCTCTGTCGTTTTTAGCCGCATGGTGGAGCTATTCACAGCGCAGGGCTTCTTTAGTGCTTCGAGATCTTCTACGATCGTTGGGCATGACCCTTTCGTTGTCCCGGTGGATGCACTTATAACATCAAGAAAGGTCGGAATTAAGGAAGGTAACGACATCGGGAAACCGATTACCGGTAAGCCCCGGTCATCTCTATCGAGAAGGGTGACTATAGACACGTCTGATCCATCGGCCACGGACGTGTTTTCGCCTTCCGCCACGGATACTGATGGTGAGTGGAGGGTGATTGGAAGGAAGCCGAAGAGGAAGAGTGCTTCTGGGAAAGTAGGGAGGGATTCATTTCCTCCTCCCACTCTACCCTGGGGAGTGGGGGAAGAGGAACCCCTCATGGAAGGAAAGGGAAAGAAGGGGATGAGTCTGGCTCGGGAGAGGTCGCTGTTCCGGGGGACAGGTGTCGGCCTCCCCGATCCTCGGTCGTAGTGATTAACTTTAAAGACAAGAGTGTGATCCTTGAGTCGTTTCGTAAGATCAGAGAAATGATCTCTCTCAAGCAGCAGGGTATCCAGCGCTCCAAAACCAGATATACGGGATCTGGGGATATCCTCATTGAGGTACAGGGGAAGGATAACCCGGCCAAGGCGGATCTCTTGGCCGAGAAGGTGAAACAGGTAGTAAGTCCCAGTGTTAGAGTGTCTCGTCCGGAAAGGATGGCGGAGGTTAGACTGGCTGGACGACTCTATCGTAAAGGAGGAGATTTCCAGGGCTATAGCCGACTTTACTGGATGCAAGTTGGACGCAGTCATTTTTAGTGACCCCTTGAAATTGGCGAATAGGCTTATCATTGTGTGGGTGAAGTGTCCCCTGGTTGCTGCACTGAGACTTGCTCGGGAGGGCAAGATCCTCACTGGATGGTCCATGATTAGAGTGACTCTGATGCCGCAGAAGAAGACTCAGTGCTACCGCTGTCTGGAGTTCGGTTATCTGAGTTCCCAGTGTAAGAGTGAGGCAGACCGTTCGGGGTCGTGTTATAAGTATGGGGAAAAGAGTCATATTTCGAAGCAGTGTCGGAGCGTTTTGAGGTGCGTGCTGTGCTTTAAGGCCGGCATACAGCATAATCACAGAATAGATAGTCTTCGATGTGGGGCAGCAAAGTTTCCCGAGAAGTTCAAGCCAGTTCGGAGGCTAACGCCGGTGGAGGGGATGATTATGGATTTGAATAATGAATAAAGTTATTCAAATCAATGTTAATCACGATAGGAGGGCACAGGATCTTTTGATTCGCAGGATGATTGAGCGCAGGACCTATATCGCGGTGATCTCGGAGCCATATAAGATTACTAGTGCAGGTATGTGGTACACATCGTTGAACTATAACTATGCCATTCTAGTTTTGAACAACAGAGGTAACATCTCGACTAAATTGCTGTATCGCGGAAATGACTATGTTGTCGTAGAGGCTAATGACACGCGGATTTTTAGTTGTTACTCCCCTCCTAATAGATCCCTCGCGGAGTTTAATTCTCTCCTCGACGATCTCTTGTGTAGGGTTGGTCTCGGCGTGTTATCCAGAATCGTAGTGACCGGTAATTTTAATGCTCGATCCACCAGTTGGGGTGACCGTATCACTATTGTCCGGGGGGATTTTGGAGGAGTGGATCGACGTGATTGGGTTGGTGATGGCAAACCACCTTGAGGTTCCGACTTGCGAGAGATCGCAGGATAAAACCGTTGTGGATCTGTGTTTGATTCCTGGCGGCGGTGCTCGAGACTTTCGTTGTAGGGTTGATGCCTCCTGTTGCTCGCTCTCGGACCACAATTATTTGTATTGGTCCATTCTCCGTCCTTGCCGCAATGGACCTTACGTTAGGTGCCTTGTTAAAGGTTGGAGTTCCTCAGAGATGAATGTGGAGAAGTTTGAGGAGGCCTTTTCTGTAACCTTTTCCCTTATAGACGGGGATATATCCGAGATGAGTGCGGTCGAGGTAGCTGCCCAATTGTCTCAGGATATTTCTGATGCGTGTGACGCTTCTATGCGGAAGATGAGAACTCGTTTCCACAGAAGAGTCTACTGGTGGTCTGGTGATATCGCCGTGATACGCAGAGATTGCATCAGAGCGAGGAGGCGTCTCACTAGGGCACGTCGAAGAGGGAGTTCCCCGGAAAGCCTCGTCAGCGAGTTACGTCGTGCATACACAAGGTGCACGAAACAATTCAAGAAGGCAATCAGCAGGGCGCAACAGGCAGCATGGAGTGAGCTGATTAACGAGATCGAGGGAAACCCCTGGGATCGTTCGTATAGAATTGTTATGCACCGTATCCGGGATCGCGAACCGCTATCTCCGATAGACTATCTCCCGGTGTCTAACGTCGAGGAGATTGTTCGTTTATTGTTTCCTACTAGGGACACGATTGTCTGGGTCAAACCCGCTGTAGATGTTAGCCTTATCTCGGAGGTTTCCGAGATAGAGATTGATCTGGCGATTAAAAAGTCATGTTCGCGTAGGGCTGCGCCTGGTCTCGATGGCATTACTGCCGGTATTGCCCAAATGGCCCAGTCAGTCAACCCTAGTTATATGTCTGTATGTTTTACTAAATGTCTGAGGGAGGGGGTTTTCCCACCTATGTGGAAGCGAGCGCGACTCGTGCTTATACACAAGCCCGGTAAGACGGATGATTCTCCATCCTCGTTTAGGTCTATTTGCCTGTTGAGTGATTTGGGCAAATTATTGGAACGCGTTATTGCTGGTAGGCTGATGGAATTTATGCGATCCCTTCCTAACGATGGCATCAATCCGAATCAATTTGGGTTTAGATCTGGTAGATCGACTTGCGACGCGATTAACCACGTACGTGACATTGTAGAGGGTTATACTGCTGAGGGTAAGTTTTGCTTGGCCATCAGTATAGATATTAAGAATGCATTTAACTCCTTGCCGTGGAACCGGATTGTTTCTGCGTTGGCGAATAAAGAGATACCAGCTTATCTGGCAAATATTGTCAAGGACTATTTGTCAAGTCGATCTGTCGTTGCGGTTAAAGGTAGCGGTGCAGCACTTAATTATGGCGTGACTTGCGGGGTTCCACAGGGCTCGGTGTTGGGCCCCCTGTTGTGGATAATCACCTATGACGAGATTCTGAATTTGGAGTTACCGATGGGCACTCGTATGGTCTGCTTCGCGGACGACACTTTATTACTCGTGGCGAGCGAGTCGAGGCAATTTCTGCGTAATAAGGTCAACTTGGTGTGCGAAGTTGTCATGCAGCACATTCGAGGATTGGGCTTGGAGATCTCTCCGGCCAAGACCGAGACTTTACTTTTTAGACCTCGAGGGGCTGATCCCGGACCTCTCCAGTTCACTCTGGACTCGGTCCCCGTGATCACGGGAGATACCATGAAATATCTTGGAGTTATCATTGATACTCATTGGCGCTTTTCGAAACACCTTAACAATGCGGCGATCAGGGCGGAGAGATTTCTTGGTGCCCTTAATGCTTTGATGCCTAATTTGCGTGGCCCCTCGAGTGCAAAGCGTATGCTGTATGCGAGTGTCATATATTCTGTTTTGCTCTATGCGGCCTGTGTGGGCGAAAAATCAGGTTTTTACCAATCGTAACATGCGTTTGGTGCTTCGGGTGCAGCGTCGGGTGGCAATCCGAGTTATCTCGGCGTACCGTACTGTCTTGTACATTGCGGCTACATTGCTCGCTAGGATCGCTCCGTTTCGATTCATTGCAGAGAACAGACTGTATGTTTTCAATACTATCCGGCAGATTGAGCGAAGAAACAATTGTATAATCTCGAATGGAACTCGCGCGGCCATAAAAGATAAGGGCAACGAGATAATGCTCAATATGTGGAAGGCACACATCGAGGGATTGGGCCCTGGTGACTCGGCTCAACGTGTTAGGGCCATGATACTTCCCCATTTTACCGAATGGATGACGCGAGGTTTCGGGAACCTCACGTACAGGATGACCCAGCTCCTTACTGGTCACGGGTGCTTTAGCGTTTACCTCAAACGGATCGGGAGGTATTACTCCGATGGATGCGAACACTGCGAGCGTGGTAGAAATGATGCGTCCCATACCCTGTCAGATTGCGATGCCTGATCTTTCTGGTGGGACGACCTGGCGCTGACAGTGAGGAACACTCTTAGGGATGATGTGCTGGTCCCCATTTTGCTTTCTGGCGAGGAGAATTGGGGGGTAGTTTCCTCCTTCTCGGAAGAGATTATGTGTATTAAGGAGGATGCGGAGAAGAGGAGACAGTTGGCGGGGAGGGTCCGACTGGATAGCGTCGCGTCCTCTGATGTGTCGGTCTCCTGTTCGGGGGAGTAATGGGATCGGTCTCCCGCGTGGCTGATCGCATTCTCCTTTCATTGGGCACATCCCGCGTTGCGTCCTTGCTCGTCCTCGTTGTCCTGATTGGCGTGTGCCTCTGTGCGTGCTGATCCGGTACTAACCGTCCTCGTCATCTGCTAACTCTAGAAGTCGTCAGTGTTAATTAATTATTTGTTTAATTCGTTAATTTAATATCTATGATGTTGGTGGTTGGTGTGTGTGTGTGTGTGTGTGTGTGTGTGTGTGTGTGTGGTTCACTTTGTAACGTCCGGAGAGCCGCCATTTATATTTTTTTCCCCTTCCACGCATGTAATATCACCTTAATATAATTCATCGCCAACGACCGAGAACGACCATTGGCTCTCCTGCCGTTCCGCCTAACATGGCGCGCCCCATTATTATTATGCTACATGCTAGATATAATATTATTCTAACGTCTTCTTCAATAATTATAAATATTAACATTTAATAACACATATTGATCCACACTGTATTCGATTATCCTAACCACTTTCCTTACTAACTATAAACAACAATATTTGATGTAATATACGAAACACTTTATAATTATAATAATTATTATAATTTAAATATTTTAATAATAAATATAATGTTCCTTAAACGTACCTAAATATAATACCTGGATTAATAATAAGATCATGTTAATGATAACGATATTAATTTAATTAATTGTAAGATTATTACTACAATAAAGTTCGCATTACTGTTACGCGCATCATCTCCAGTCAGCCACGCGCTGAACGGCCGACCAACGACTGCCATAGATATGCACATCTAACCTAGCTCTATAGTCTATGCCGTCGCCAACATCACGTGCGTTGGCGTACTCACGCTACTACCATGTTGCGCAACAGCGCCGCCACAGGCACGCGCTACAACGCGCGACCATACTCGTTCACTCTCGTGCGCGCCGTCAACCAAGTAACACATCACTCCACGTGAGCGTCTCGCGACATACTCCTAAGTCGGTATCTTAACTCAATTTCTAATTTACTTTCAACTTCTAGTTAAGTTCCTAATTAAGTCTCAAATTAGTAATCCGTTAGTGTTAAGATTATTTACTAGTTTGTGTGTCGGAGCGCGAGTGTATTCTCTTTCCTTAAATAAATTTAGATTTTTGTGTAACCACGTGGTCAGTTAATTTCGGAATCCTAATCACCGCTTTTATTCGCATTAGAATAAAGTTTCGCGCGTGCAACTTTTAATTAATCTCCTGAATATAATAATATAAAATTCCAATCACCACGTGTTTGCTTTTTTTTCATTCACGCGGTTCATCACCGCGTCTACTAACGGAAGTGTTCACGAGGGCACGAGGCAACTAGGTATTAATAGCAAGTCCAATATTGATTAATCGATTAATTCATACTTAAAGCAAGAATTCCGATCGTTTCTGAGGGCAAGGTGTTGTGCGTCATCCACACTTACCACGAAGGAAACATCGGACTTCGAGCACGTGGTAGCTCCTGCATTCCAACGCGACGCCGAACCAATGCGTAATTGGCCACGATCTTCATATGGCCGCGATTTTCGATCACAACGCAATCATCGGCGAGGAGGTAACCTTCGACGGGGAATACGAACTCCTGATGCACGACCGTCTCTGGGGCGCCCTGCCCGCGCAGCCCGCATCAGCCAGCACCACCCAAGAATCCCGCTCCCAGCCGCCAATCTCTCTCCAAGACTATTTGCAGAGAGCTTCCAACGAAAGGTAAGTAGCTAAATTGTTAACAAATTATTATAAGATATATGTATACGCGTATATTTCTCGCGCTATTTTCCCTGTTGCGTCAGCCGAACGTGTCCGTGCAAGTTCAACGATCGCTTCTACAAAGGGAAAACCTGACCGGAAGGGTTTACGACCGACCTCTTTGTTTTTTTTGAGCATAGTTTTTGCCCCGTCCGACGACTTCACTCGGAAAATGCACTCTTAAATGCTTGTTTCAAACTTTCTAGCTCCTAATATTATTCCGTAATATTCTTCAACGACATGCAGAGACGCGTTTTACCTTCGCGGATACTATTGATTAATTAATGTGATGTGCTTCCTTCGGTTTGATGCCCGCGGTTCGCGCACGCATCCAGCCGCCGTATTCCAACATCGCGCCGGTTCAGTGCGCTGCATTACTTCCTTCGGTTATCGCCGCGTAAATAATTCAGCTGCCGACAATTATCCTAATAGCGCCGAGTTTCTCTGTTATCATTGTAAGGAATTAATACCTGAGGGCACCCTCTCTTACCGCTTGGAACTAACTCATTCATTTCAATTCGGATTCGCCGGGTCCCAAGATTTCTGCGAGTGTTGTCGTACCCCGCTTTCGTTAATCCGCGAAATCGAGCACTGCGACGTGTGTTCCGAGGTTTTCGTTGTTGTACCTAGAAGTACTCGAAGAAGAGGGAGAGGCTATCGAACCCGTCCGTGCTCGATATTATCTTGACGATGCTAACGCTGCTTTAGACGTCATTGTCTCGCGCCGATTCACGAACTTTTCCGTCTCGTTACTTAACCGTGAAGAATAATAGCCAGATGCGATCGCGCTAATACAAAGAATTAGACTCCCTGCTGCTCAATCGTACGTTTATTCTAGTAATCAGGGATTCGTACTCCTTAACTCCTTAACTCTTCCGAACCGCTGCTGGTGATTTGCCGCTCGATTGCTGACAGTGTCGCCGAGAGGCGAGCCTATTCCCGTCTTTGTCCGGTGCCACGTGGTGATTTGCTTGGCAACATCGCCACCGCCCGCGACGTGACAACTTCCTTATAAGCGTGGTGTGGATGCCGGAAGATGTGGGCGGGGAGCCCCTTTTTCCTCCACTGCCGGCGCTTCTCGTGACATCCTATAATAGAGACCCATTCGGGTAAACCTTATTGTGTTTTTGTCAGCCGTGCGTAAAGACGGCGGCCGAATGTGTTTTCTTTTGACGTGAGCCTTCCGATTGTCCTCTGCACATAACGCGATTTACAAATAGGAAATGGAAATTCACTTACCTTTCATTGGCCCAGTTCCTGGATTCGGGCTTTTAATTCTCGCTGTCGGCCTGGCGGGTCTCGGGATGCACACTAGGATGCGGGGCGTCTGGAGACAACGTTGCTGGATTCGGAGGACTTGGAGCCCACAGGCTATTCTTGAAATGCGATTCGTATTCTGGTTGGTAGATTTCTTTACACCCGAACAATTCACTCAAATCACCGGTGAGCGCGGATTTAATTTCATATAGAGTTCGACGAATCGCACGCTGACGTCCGGCGCGGTTTTTGCGTTTATTCGGCATCGAGAGTGACCATGGAGGGAAATATTGCTTCCCTTACAAGTTACAAATAAAAGATTGAGCTTTCTATCGCGATGAGAACCTGTAGCCCTCTTTGGGGAGTAGTGCGGGTGGACGCACAACTTGCTAGCCAAGAGAGCAAGCACGGCTTCCCGGGTCGCTTATTATTTTGATTAAATTACGCGTGGTCACTCTACCTCGCGAACTCTGTCGATTGTACGTTTCGCTAGGATGGGTGGAAGGATTTGGATTTATTATAATTGTTTGAAACACTAATCACTTTTCACTTATATATATATTGTAAGGTATTCAAATACAAAATTAATTGATACAAAAATTGATTAAATTGTAAAACACGTTTAAAATTAGATTTATAAATATTGAATTTAAATTGAGTTACGTTAGATTCACTAGCACTACAATAGAATTGGAATTGATTTGAGATTGAATTCGAGTTACTTCTTAATACTAGAATTGGAATTGAACTTTTTTAATACTAGAATTGGAATTGAAGAGGGAGTTCACGGACTGGAGGTCCTCTCCAGTCGGATTCGCGAGATGAACTGCCTACAGTCGGCCGTGCACTGAAGTGCTTCAATTCGGCGGCTCGAAACTGCGGCGACGCTATGGTGGGGTGCGCGCTCGATGTGGGAGGCGCTGATGGTGGGAGTGGCGCTCGCGTGGGAGGATCGAGGATCGCCATGGTGGGGCTCGCGGTAGCCTAGGGACGTATCACATCTGTTCTTTGCTTCACGTTATAAAGATTTATCATTGTAAAATTGAAAAGGGTAATACCCTTACAATAGGAAATAAAATAATTAATTATTCTGACGCGACAGACGTGACAACAATCTGGATATCTTCTCATATGTTAACTCCAAGTTTGTATACGTAGAGAAGCATATTAAAATACAATTAACATTGTACAAGGATATAATGGAACAGAAATGTGCCCTAGAGAAACAAATCCTGCAAAACGCCCTCTCACTATCCAGCATCGCTCCAGACGAAATGGCATTCAAAATCATGAAAACACCGGGATACACTGCAGTCACTGCCGGCGAAGTTATTCATATTGTGACGTCAGGAGAGCCAACGGGTAAAATTTTTCCTTCTCCTTTTTATCCCACCTGAAGAAACGTCATTATTCTAACCGCAGAAGTTGGCAACAACCGGCTCTCCTGCCGTCGACATACCATGTGATGCGCCTTACCGCCAGTACACATACACCATAATAAATATAAGTATTATATAGGCAATCTTATAGGTTGCAAATTATTAAATAACCGATAATAGTAAGCATTTTTCCTAAAATAAGTAATAAAATTAAATAATAAATAGTAATAACAATTACCACTTTCCTTACTCATAGCATAATCACCGCCGCTAATTTACATCATTAAATAATAATAATACTAATAGGTTAATAGTGTCACGTCCCAGCGCCGAGAGTACCTCTGGTCATGTCTAATGTAAATTTTTCAAAAATTTTAATTACTTATGACTGACTGTATCAGGAGACAGCACAAACAAACCCTTCCTATACATTTAATAAAAGAATATACCGCTTAAAATTATTTAAAGATTTCTACAAAATGGCCGCTCCTTACCACAACCTTATGGCGCTACTACAGCCTTAATGTTCCTAGTAAATTTTCCCTAGAACCTCACTAACAAAAAACAGAACATACTGAAATCACTTCTCCAGACTGTTCAGTAAAGAAAATAGAGCTTAATATCGCATCCTTATATAAGCATTTCCACATTAACAACAAAATCTCAACAAATAGTAAATAATGAATAAAAACAAATGTAGGAAATAAAACCTCGCCCACGTAATGCACGAAAACTATAACGAAACATTTACACAATTACACAATTATCGGTACATTGTAATATCTTTATTACCAATTAATAAACAAAATCATATAATTATATAAATAACAAAATACCAACCAATTTCTTTATATCGTCAAATATAATTTCAGAAATTAAGAAACTCTTGTATATCAAACACTTTCACTTTTGTTCCATTTTAATAATAAATATAAAAGTTAATAACAAAATTAATAACAATAGAAAGGATATGAATAAGGAATAAAAGTCATAATGACAATATAACAAAATCCATGACAAAACATTTATTCAACAGTTCACCTGATACATATCCTTATTTCAAGGATAAATTTTGTTGACGTCCTAATATGGATATATTTTCCTTGTATAAATACATTCTCCATCAAAAATCATTTCGAAAACATAATTATAGTTTGTGGTTACGATTCTTAATTCTCAAGTATAAACAAAATTAAAGATATATGAAAGCACACAAACACATGTATACATATATACGTACATTATACATTTCCTTATAAGATATAGTTTTCTTTATGAAATTATATATACAACCCCGATAGAAACATATTTTATCTCAGAAAAGAAATTCTACGATTTAAATTTCGTTTAATAAAATTTATAAATAAATAAATTATTATATTAACAAATAATTATTATGAAAGATTTGGATAACACACAGGAAATCCTGCAACTTACCTCATTACACATACCTACCTAACTCGCACCGTTTAGAAGATATTTAAACAATTATAAACTTCCTTACATACACTTACCTCAAAAACTCAAATCAGTTCAGTAGGCAAATCTCCGTATATAAACCAGTTCAACTTGTAGAAACCTTCATCCTAGACTTATATTTATAATTGTTACTTCCCTTTTTTCATTAACACTAATCCTATGGCTATGATAAAAATCTTGAATATTAATATGCATGGAAAACTACCCTAACAATTCAACCAATTACAATCAGAGCCATTTTGTACCTGAAAGCATTTAATAAATAATGTATTACAAATGTAAAAAGAGTTATACTGATATATTTTAGATATACTAATTATATGATGTAATCATTATTATTATAAAAATTGTAAAGTATATCTAAAACGATATTGCGATAATTAATATTTATTATAAAAGCTTAAATTCAAGCAAACTATATGAAAGGAATTATTATAACGAAGTATAACTCTTTGAAAACAAAATAGGTCGACCGAATAGTCATAAGTATGACTCATGGTCAGGTTGTAAGCGAAAATAAGCCAACGTTAAATGTCAAGGCCGCCATAATATTTAGTCACAAGTGTGACTCATGATCAGTTTGTAAGCGAAAATAAGCCAACGTTAAATATCAAGGCCGCCATAATATTTAGTCACAGATGTGACTCATGATCAGTTTGTAAGCGAAAATAAGCCAACGTTAAATGTCAAGGCCTCCATAATATTTTAATATCACGAGTCATCGCTGACTCATGGTCAGTTTATAAGCAAAAGTAGGCCAACGTTAAATGTCAAGAGCGCCATAATATTTTAATACCACGAGTCATCGCTGACTCATAGCAAATGTAGACTAAGTCGACCAATAGAAAACTATGTCAAGGACAACTAGAAGGTCTTAAATGCGTGAATCATAGCTGACTCATAATGAAAGGCTTTATTCAGACTTGTAGAATCATAACATTGGAATTTAGGTCACCCCTACTTCCATGTTTTGGCAACATATAAAAACCTCAAGCGACGATACCGGGGCCTCTTTTTCGCGCAGGCATTCACGCATTCATTCATTCGTACCCACTCGCGATTCACATCCACGGACACTTACATTTTGTTCGCATTCGCACTTGTACGCGCACGTACATTTTTGCACTTGTACTTCCACTCGCATTCGCTAAATATATATATATATACCTATCATTTATAAAAGTAAATAAATTCCAATTCAAATACCACAAGTGTGATATTGTATTATTCCTTATTCCCAAAATTGAAAACTCTTTCCTGAAAATAAAAGTCATTTCGACATTCCTGTTACCTACTTCCTTCGCAGTATCTAATCCTGAGGTTTTACCCTCTTAACCGCATGGAAAAGAATCTCACAAATAACGTGTGAGTGTAGCTGTCGAGGATCTATTGATTTCGGCCCCGTCCGATCTACCAGGACCTCCCAGGACGTCACACACGTCAAGCATTAGCTCACCAGACTTTATAACGACATCATGGAGCAGAAGTGTGCGCTGGAGAGGCAAATACTACAGAACGCCTTGTCGCTCTCTGCGATCGCTTCCGACGAAATGGCCTTGTTACGTCAAAACCACGGGGACCCTTCCGATAATCTCAGCGGCAAATTATTGAAAACGCTCTCGAGGAATTTCAGCAAATTACATGGCTGACCCTGCGTTTAACCAGATGTCGAGTGATTATTCGACTGTGACCGGATCAGTGAAACGGAGAAATTGGTTAGCCGGCGCGATAAAATGCCGTAGGGAGCTGGATTCGTCTCGTCAAGGTAATATCGTCCGCAGATGTTCTCTATGGCGTTACCTAATTCCCTGAGCATTTCTAGAGATACGATAAAAACCTCGGTGCAGTCAGGGCAAAGCTCAATGTCGCGGACTATTACAAGACTGGTACGGCAGCAATCACAGTGATCCCGGGCGGAAGTATACCCAAACTGGAACGCGTGGGCCAGTTCAAGACGATACGTAAGAGTGTTCGGGTATTTCTCCCTTGCATCGAAAGCAAAGATATTCGGCACTGTTAGGGAACGATTCGGCGATAGCGTCGTCTACGCGTCGATATCCAAACGTGGTAAGGCAACGCACCGTACTCCTACGATATCTATATACGGCGCCTGAGTGAGTGCGCGAGTCTCGTGGCTCGAGAAAACAAGGCGGGCACATCACGTCAAATAACGGGAGTTAACATTACGCGGCGAATATTCAACGTTAAAATGTATTATATTAAAATGTATATTTCGAAACTGAGATATTTCCATGCGCAACGATAAAGCGGCTCAAAACCCTACATGCCTTAGGGGAAAGTGGCAAGGGAGGCAAAAAAAAAGGGTCATAAAACCCTTCCGGTCGAGTGATGCAACTATGCGGCGGTCGCTCGACGCGAACAAAGCGAATGACGCAACCCGAAAGAATCCTGAGCGCGACGAGTACAATTATATTCGTTTACATCTAATTTCTTTATACTCTATATTTCACTAGTGTAAACGTATGCCCGGTGGGAAAACGCGAAAGCAATCGGGAATAAAACTCGATGTATGATTCTCACTTACCTTTCGGTGTTTGCTTTGCGCAGATACTCTTCGAGGGAGATGCGTGGTTGAAAGCTGCTTCCTTGGTAAGCTGCTACGGGCACGGATGGGGCTGGTAAGGCGCTCCAGAGGCGATCATGCACGAGGAGTTCGTACTCGCCGTCGTAAGTCACTTCTTCGCCGATGATCGCGTTGTGGTCGTAAATCGCGGCCACGTGGAGGTCGTATTCGAGTCGCCGAAGTGCGTTGTTACGACCCGCGCGATTCTTCCGTGCCTTAGGCATTCGGCAGAGGCTCTAGGCGTATATTGTATTTAATTAAAAGGTTAGGATATTGCATTCGGCTGCGAGCCAATTACGCATTATGATTCGGCGTCGCGTTGGAATGCATGAGCTACCGCGTGCTCGAAGTCCGATGTTTCCTTTGTGGTAAGTGCGGATAACGCACAACACCTTGCCCCCAGAAACGATCGGAATTCTTGCTTTAGCTGTTAATTATTCAGTAAAAGAAGACTTGAGTTATGATAAACGCCCGTTGCCTCTCTAGCCTCGCGAACACATCCGTTATTATCGGAATCTCGGAGACAAGGGATGAGATAGTAAAGAACACATGGCGTTAAATAGAAATCGTTATATTTAGATATTCACTGAATTTACACTCACGGAATATTAACACTATATATATCAAATTAGAATTTGAAATATTAATAGGATTTGAACTAAAACTAGAGATTGAAACAATTTGAACTAAATCTAGAGGTTGAAACACGCTTATACTTGAACGAGACGACGCTCGCGCGGTGTTCACTAGTCGACGACGCGCACAAGAATGAACGAGCATGGCCGCGCGTTGTAACGCGTGCCTGCGGCGGCGCTGTTGCGCAACATGGCGGTAGCGTGGGTACGCCAACGCACGTGGCGCAAGATGGCGGATGGCGTGGGTACGCCAACGCACGTGGCGCTCGCGGCGGTCATAGACTATAGAGCTAGACTAGACGTACATATCTATAATGGTCGTTGGTCGGCCAATCAGCGCGCGGCTGACTGGAGATGATGCGTAACAGCAACGCGAGCCTTATTATAGTTTTACAATTAATTAGATTTATTGTTAGCATGATTTGTTATTGTTATTTATCATTCTATATATTATTATTATTTAATTTTATTACTTATTTTTACTATAGTGTATATTTACTGGCGGTAAGGCGCATCACGTGGTATGTCGACGGCAGGAGAGCCGGTTGTTGCTAACTTTGGCGGCTAGAATAGTGGCGCTTCTGCGCAGGTGAGACAAAAAGGAGAAGGAAAAATTTTACCCGTTGGCTCTCCTGACGTCACAGCCTTGTCACGTCAAGCGCGTAGACATACCTTTTTCAATATACCTTTTTCAATATATTTTTCATTATATTTCTCAATAACTTTTTCAATATATAGAATTTTAATTATTACGTTCAATTTCATTCATTTCAGCACACACACACACACACACACACACACACACGCACACACACACACACACACGCACACACACACACACACACACACACACACACACAACACACACACACACATATATATATGTATACATATTAAAAATAAAAGACGTGATGCGTCCCTGGATGAAGAACATCCCTACCACGGGAGCCGCTGGTATCCCCCACATGACCACTGAGGCCCTACCATCAGCGCCTCCCACGCAAGCGCCGCCGCCTCGAGCCGCCGAAAACGAAGGAGCTCAGTGCAGAGGCTCCTTCGGGCAGTTCACATCGAGTCTCCAGCCGGGAAGGTTCCTGGCTCGTGAACACATCCTCTCTTAGGATAGGGTGCGAGTACTTTAAATTCAATTCAACTCTCGGCACGTTAGCGTGTTACACCGAGATCTTTTTTAATTTTAAGAACCACTGTACAATTCTATAAGATTAGTGCGGTTAAGTTATTAATATTGTAGTTTGTACTATTATCAATTCATTTTAATCTCAATTATACGAAGTGAAAATCGAACCATGAGTGATTATTAGATTATCCTACCTATCCTATCCTAGCGAAATGAACGAAACGACTGAGTTCGCGAAGATAAAGAGATCTTTCAAATCACATTAAATAAATTAAAGAACCTGAATGAAAATATATTAGTTCGTTGTATCGATCCTCTGGATTGACGCTGTTACGTGTCTTACACGCCGGCGCCTCGACGAGGAACTACGACGGTCTTATCTATTCTAAATTCCAAATTCAAACTATTAGTTATCAAGGTTTCGTGTACTCGTGCATGCACTAAACGTGCAGCGCTCCTGAGAGTCGCCCGCGAGGCACAACACCTTGTCGGAATCGTGGATAGTATGTAAAATAAACGCAAATTAATACGGAATATTGTGTTCTCATGATGCATTGAGTTGCGGCGCTCACTGCAGAGTCGCCCGTGAGACATAACATACCGCAGATAACGCTATCGCTTGCGTCACCGAGTGCATTCCTCTGTGCAAGAGCACAGCTTAGATTCACGAAATAAAAAAGTTATAATGAATTAATACAGTAAGATCTCTTTGCGATGCCACTGAATCGCCGTCACCGTTCAGGCCGGAAGCAGTCGTTGAAAAAACTCTTTAACAAATTGAACGACCGACTTCCTCGACATTTACAAAACCTGCTTGGTGTCGAGTCAAGTTACGATAAAACTTATGAACAATTATTCCCCGGAAGCTTTTGGTCACCGAGGCCGCCTCCAACGTGAAAGCTGATCCCCATCACCCTCCGTACTCCGAGATTGCCGCCACTGCGGATGCTCGCCACTGATCCACGGAAGAAGAAATACACTGAAATCAGGAGTGATATTCTTTACAACTACTACTAAAACCGCAAATGTGCAGGGAACGACTCGAAAGACCGCGAAAATCGAAAACTTCCCCTGCCGCAATTTATACGCGTAAGTCTTTGTCATTGCATTACTAAATTCGGTTACGGGTTGGTCGGTATTGCCATGATTATAACGACGCAGGACTCTTGTGCCATCAGTGCAAGGTAGACCGTGAACGAATTCACCCAGAACAACGATTTCAATTAGTACTGAGACATTTTATTCATATCGGAAATAACCTACCGCCGCGAAAGTGCGAATACTGCCCGACTGAATTGTCCATTTATCGCGAAATAAACACTTGCAACGCGTGCGCAGACGCCTTCATTGCCTTTCTAAACCATTTACGGGAAGAAAATCAAACGTTTGAATCACTACCAGATCCGACAATTATAGACGTCGATAACAGCATCGGAACGCATGAAATTATTTTTTCTAGAAGACTTAGTTTCTTCCTAAATAATTTACATAGACAAAATACTCGACGAGACAACTAAAGTCTCCTGATTAACCTAACAGGATCTTTGCCGCTCGAGATCTCTGTCATTTATTCGTTAATTAAAATCGCTGCAAAATTTTAATCCAGAACCTTTGCCGCTCGAGGTTCCTTATCATATCCAAAACAAAAATTTTCATACAAAATTTCCCCCATACAGCCCGATGTGAATACTGTTCGATAGAATCGAATCA
Organism: Pogonomyrmex barbatus; assembly: GCF_055798465.1. Classification (NCBI taxonomy): domain Eukaryota; kingdom Metazoa; phylum Arthropoda; class Insecta; order Hymenoptera; family Formicidae; genus Pogonomyrmex; species Pogonomyrmex barbatus. Next base: position 3,980,702 of record NW_028297111.1, on the reverse strand, counting down.
AAATTCGCTCGGACGTAAATACGTTGCGTCATTTCGGACGTAACACCGAGTAATCCCAACATTAATGTAATGCCTTAAGATAGCTGTGAATTGTTGATCATAATTGAGATTATACTGGGATTTGCACTCTAGGCATATGAGGTTGGCGGAATTGTATCGGTAGCTATGCCAACAAGACCATACCCGAACTCGACTACACACCGAGAGATACTTATTTGATTATTAAAGACGGCGGCCGAATGTGTTTTCTTTTGACGTGAGCCTTCCGATTGTCCTCTGCACATAACGCAATTCACAAATAGAAAATGGAATTCACCTACCTTTCGTTGGCCCGGTTCTTGGATTCGGGCTTTTAGTTCTCGTTGCCGGCCTGGCGGGTCTCGGGATGCACACTAGGATGCGGGGCGTCTGGAGGCAACGTTGGATTCGGTGGACTTGGAGCCCACATGCTATTCTTGAAATATCCTTCGTATTCTGGTTGGTAGATTTCTTCGCACCCGAGCAATTCACTCAAATCATCGGTGAGCGCGGATTTAATTTCATATAGAGTTCAACGAATCGCACGCTGACGTCCGGCGCGGTTTTTGCGTTTATTCGGCATCGAGAGTGACCATGAAGGGAAATGTTCCCTTACAAGTTACGAATAAAAGATTAAGCTTTCTATCGCGATGAGAACCTGTAGCCCTCTGTGGGGAGTAGTGCGGGTGGACGCACAACTTGCTAGCCAAGAGGCGGGACAGGTTGTTAGATATCTTATAATTTGACGAATTAAAATGCGTGAGAAGCGATACCTCTCTTGGGGAGTAGTGCGGATGGACGCACAACTTGCTAGCCAAGAGAGCAAGCATGGCTTCCCGGGTCGCTTATTATTTGATTAAATTACGCGCGGTCACTCTACCTCGCGAATTCTGTCGATTGTACGTTTCGCAAGGATGGGTGGAAGGATTGGGATTTATTAATTGTTTGACACACAGCAATCACTTTTCACTTATATTGTAAGGTATTCAAATACAAAATTAATTGATACAAAGATTGATTAAATTGTAAAACACGTTTAAAATTAAATTTATAAGAGCTCAAATTTAAACTGGATGACGTTAGATTCATTAGCACTACGATAGAATTGGAATTGAACTTTAGATTGGATTCGAGTTACTTCTTAATACTAGAATTGGAATCAAATTAGAAGAGGGAGTTCACGGACTGGAGGTCCTCTCCAGTCGGATTCGCGAGATGAACTGCCTACAGTCGGCTGTGCACTGAAGTGCTTCGATTCGGCGACTCAAAACTGCGGCGACGCTATGGTGGGGTGCGCGCTCGATGTGGGAGGCGCTGGTGGTGGGGGTGCGGTGCTCGCGTGGGAGGCTAGAGGATCGCCATGGTGGGGCTCGCGGTAGCCCAGGGACGTACCACGTCTGTTCTTTGCTTCATGTTATAAACATTTATCATTGTAAAATTGAAAAGGGTAATACCAATAGGAAACAAAATTGTTAATTAATTCATTTATTCTGATGCGACAGATGTGACAACATCAACTTTCACTTCTATATTTCTTTCAACTTTAAAACTATCGCTTGAATGTGTGGCAATATCTATAGGTTCTTCTTCTAAATATTTATTTTTATGCATATTTTTATTAGGTTTCTTTTTATATGGATCAGCCGTTGTACTGTCTCTGCTCGCGCGCTTGCGTGTTGCTGCAACAGCGCTGTAGTACATCGGCGTTTCCATTTCCTGACGCTGTCGCGTGGCGGCGTCGTCATCGGTATGACGCTTGACTGAATCACGCCCTTCAGCCGTATTCACAGGCCTCGCCATTTCCTTAACGTTCGTGGTGTTTTACTATACTTTCAGAACTCGAAGTTTTAGAAGGTGTGACGTCAGGAGAGCCAACGGGTAAAATTTTTCCTTCTCCTTTTATCCCACCTGCGCAGAAGCACCATTACTCTAACCGCCGAAGTTGGCAACAACCGGCTCTCCTCTCCGTCAACGTACCACGTGATGCGCCTTACCGCCAGTACACATACACCATAGTAAATATAAGTATTATATAGGCAATCTCACAGGTTGCAAATTATTAAATAACCGATAATAATAAGCATTTTTCCTAAAATAAGTAATAAAATTAAATAATAATAATAAATAAAATAATAAATAGTAATAACAATTACCACCTTCCTTACTCATAGCATAATCACCGCCGCTAATTTACATCGTTAAATAATAATAATACTAATAGGTTAATAGTTAATAATTAATAATAAATTTAACGATAATAGTCAGATTAATAATTAGCATGTCAAATATAATACTTACATCAATAACAAAATCATGTTAACGATAACGATTTTAATCTAATTAATTGTAAGATTATTACTACAATAAAGCTCGCGTTACTGTTACGCGCATCATCTCCAATCAGCCACGCGCTGATTGGCCGATCAACGACCGCCATAGATATGCACATCTAGCCTAGCTCTATAGTCTATGCCGCCGCCAACGCCACGTGCATTGGCGTACCCACGCTACCGCCATGTTGCGCAACAACGCCGCCGCAGGCACGCGCTACAACGCGCGGCCATACTCGAGCACTCTTGTGCGCGTCGTCGATCAGTGAACACCGTGCGAGCGTCGTTCCTAAATCCTTGTCTCGTTCAAGTCTCAGTGTATTTCAATCTCAAGGATTTAGTTCAAATCCTAGCTATTAATATTTCAATTTCTTGTTTAATATATATAGTATTAGTATTCCGTACCATCTTGTTCATGAGTGTAAGTAAATTCAGTGAAAATCTGAATATATCGATTTTTACTTAACGCCACGTGTTCTTCATTACCTCATCCCTTGTCTCCAAGATTCCGATAATAACGGATGTGTTCGCGGAGGCTAAAGAAGCAACGGGCGTTCATAATAACTCAAGTCTTCTTTTATCGAATAATTAGTGGCTAAAGCGAGAATTCCGTTCTGTCACCGGGTCAAGGTATTGTGCGGAGTACGCACTTACCACGAAGGGAACAACGGACTTCGAGCATGCGGTAGTCTTCTATTCGAAGTGACGCTGCTACCACAACATCTCTTTGCAACATTTCTCAACCTCATCGCTTTAATAAATTAACACTCGCCCGTATGCCTAAATCGCGGAAGAATCGCGCGGGTCGCAACAACGCACTTCGGCGACTCGAATACGACCTCCACGTGGCCGCGATTTACGACCACAACGCAATCATCGACGAAGGAGTAACTTACAACGGCGAGTACGAACTCCTCGTGCATGATCGCCTCTGGAGTGCTCTGCCAGCCTCATCTGCGCCCGTAGCAGCTTACCAAGGAAGCAGTTTTCGACCACGTATCTCCCTCGAAGAGTATCTGCGTAGAGCAAACACCGAAAGGTAAGTGAGAATTATGCATTGAGTCTTATTCCTGGTTGCTTTCGCGTTTTTCCACTGGGCATATATTTGCACCGGTGAAATATAAAGTATACGTATAAGAAAATTAGATGTAAACGAATATAAGTATATTCGTCGTGCTCAGGATTCTTTCGGGTTACATCATTCGCTTTGTTCGCATCGAGCGATCGCATAATCGCACCCGACCGGAAAGGTTTTATGATCGACCCCCCTTTTTTTTGCCTCCCTTGCTTTCCTTTAAGGCATGTAGGGTTTTGAGCCGCTCTACCGTTGCGTATAGAAATATTCTAGCTTCGAAATATTATTTAACGTTGAATATTCGCCGCGTAATGTTAACACCCGTTATCTGACGTAATGTGCCCGCCTTGTTTCCTCGAGCCACGAGACCCGCGCACTCACCCAGCCGCCGTATACAAATATCATATGAGTACGGTGCGTTGCCTTAGCACATTTGGATATTGACGCGTAGATGACACTACCGCCAAATCGTTCCCTAACAGTGCTGAATATCTGTGCTTTCGATGCAAGGAGGAAATACCAGAAGGGACGCTTACGTATCGTCTGGAACTGGCTCACGCGTTCCAGTTTGGGTACACTTCCGCCTGGGATCATTGTGATAGCTGTACCAGTCTTGATAGTCCGTGACATCGAGCTTTGCCCCGAATGCACCGAGGTTTTTGTCGTATCTTTGGAAGTACTCAGGGAATTAGGTAACACCATAGAAAACATCTGCGGACGATATTACCTTGACGTGACGAATCCCGGTCCCAACGGCATTTTATCGCGCCGGCTAACCAATTTCTCCGTCTTACTGATAAGTTGTAAGAAGTGCGTGTCGCTGAGATAACTTGTAAAGTCCCACTTCTGATAAATTGAAAGACTGTATCTTATCCGTGCTCGTTCCGTTTATTTAATGCCCGGAAGACTGTAACTGCTTGCGATGTTGCGCCCAATCTGTATGAATTGGTGTAGGATGGATATCGTAATAAATCAGGATTAACTAGTGCAATTATCACTCTATTTATTGCAGAACCCGCACAAGCAACTTGAATCTGTACAGTATTTACTGACGGCACGTGGCACCGTGCTTCGCGGCGAGATTAGCAAGTCCTTACAAAATGAGCGACGGTAACGATCCGTCTCGAGTCGAATGCAAATGAGAGTCCGTTCGCGTCTAAGTTCTGATTCCGATTTTAAGAGGAGTACTGTCCGACTGTCCACTCGCGCGGTCGTAACGCAAAAGCACGTCCCATTGCTCCGATCTCTGGTTGCTCCAATTTCGCCGGTCTCGGTCGCGTCATGTCATGCGCAGTAGGTTGCACGTGATCTATTGCTGATTGGTCTGTCTCGATCCGCTCACAGTCAAATAATTACTCGACGTCGGTTTAATCGCAAGGTCAGCCGCGTAATTTGCTGAAATTTTTCGGGAGCGTTCTCACTAATTTGCCGCTGAGCTTATCGGAGGGGTCCCCGCGGTCTTGACGTAACATGTACAAAGCCGTCGGCCATAAAATGAGAATTTGTGAAAACCACAAAAAACTTGCGAAATTAGCTTGTCCTATGGAGGCAGCTCTGGGAGCCCGTTTGACTACGTTGCAATTGACCACCAGTCACTTATAGCATTTGAACAGAGGAAAACCTCTAGGCATCGGTCGCTGTGAGTGGCTGTGATCAATCACAACGTGGTCAAACGGGACGCTCTCGGCAGTGCATCGTGCAGAGCGCAGCACGTTGGTGTGTAGCTCCAGGAATCCTTGGAGTCGGCAACAGTATGCAAACTGCAACTAATGATAAGCTTCTGGAATTATAATTATCTTTGGCTTGATGGTGCCGAAATGGATGCGCTTTCTAATTGGAGTGGGCATTTAGCTGAAACATATTGTTAATAAAAATCTCAACCAGGCTTAACATGAGTGATTCTTAGTTTATTAGCATGCACAGTGCGTAGAGTCTTTCCTACAATTTTCACGTTTTGATTGTCTAAACTTTTTTAATCAAATACGATCCTGAATATTGAGCCAAAAGCTTTCCCTTTTGAGGTTCCTGTAATACATATTGTCCTGCAGTAAATTGCTCGTAATTGACATTTCTGTCGTAATAGCGTTTTTTTGTTTTGCTTGAATAAAATTTTGTCGAGCATTCTATTCTGTATATTATGCCATTTATTAAATAAATGTGTCATAATCTGTATATATAAGATTCTCAGATTCTTCTATTGGAGGGTGAGCAGAAGATATTCGCGCCAATTGATCGAAGACTAATTCAAAGGAATACTGTGTACCTTCGTGCATACTACTGTTATATAAGAACGCGACCATTTTATAAAAAAGATCCCAATCTTCTTCGTGATCTATTTGTTTTTACATATTCTATAATAACATGATGTGATCTTTCTAGTGAGCCGTTAAATTGGGGATGATAAGCGGTAGTTTTGAAATGCTGTCTAAATTATCAAGATAAATTTCCTCATAAGAGATGAAAGAAAGTTCGTGCCTTGATCAGTAAGAATAGTTTTAGAAGCACTATAAATTCAAATAAACTCACAAAAATGTCTATAGCTATAGATTTAGAAGTGGCGATCAAAGGGGTTATCACTAAATATTTCGTCAATAGATTTTGCATTGTTAGGAAATAAGTATTTCCACGAGGTGTATTGGGCAATGGTAATATTGTTACATCTCGCGCAGCGCGTTATCTAGTTTCCCATCATGATATTCGAAAGAATCCTTAAATATCAATTTTTGCTCGACATAACCCAAATCGATGTACTAACCAGAAACGCCTAGTTGCGGAAAACCTATCCTTACTCCTCGTAACTCGGTCGAGAAATGAGCGTCGCTCTCTATTAATTTCGAGGCTACCTACGCGACAATATCTCTGGGAAGCCGAGAGCTAAAGGCAATGAAAAGGACGGTTTTTGGCAGAGAGAGAAAGAGAGAGAGAGAGAGAGAGAGAAAGAAAGAGAGAGAAGAGTTATTAAAGAATTAGTCATATAAAATGTATCAATAATATTTATTTTTGTCAATAAAAGTGAAAGGAATGCTCAGAAATAACGCAATAGTTTCAATATTTAAACAATAGCTGGTTTCTCTTCACAAAATGGCGACGCCTTGAAATAAAATGGCAAACCTTAGTTATAAAATGACTGCAGTGTATTACGCAATAAGAAATTATATACGGAACCATTTGTTTAATCGAACTGATCTATCAGATTTTAAGAAATTAAATTTAAATTACTTCCCTTATTAGCAAGCTTTATATTTCACTCATATATAGATTGATGCATGACAGGGAAGAAATCAGAACAAATGCTTAGGATTCTAATAACTAGTCAACTATGTAAGTTATTTTCAATTAAAATTTCTTATGTTCTTTTTCCGTAATCGTGCGGCATCTAACATGTTTATAAATTAAAAGAGAATCTTACTACTCAGTATAAATGAATAGAAAGTTATTACCTTGAGAATCGGTGTTGTGTAACGTCCAGCCGCCATATATTTTTTTTTCTACCGCGCATATAATATCGTCTTAACGTGGCTCACTGCCGGGCCGACGACCGAGAACGGCCATTGGCTCTCCTTCCGCTTAATATGGCGCGCCCCGCCATATTTATTTCTCTTAGGTATAGTATACTATAATCATCCTCCTCAATAATCATAGATATTTAGCAAATATGCACTCTACTATCTTCCCTTACTAATTATAAACAATAATACTTAATAAAAGTATACGAAATATCTTATAACAATGTTTAAATATATATATATATATATGTATATATATATATATATATATATATATATATACATGTATATATATATATATATATATATATATATATATGTATATATATATATATATATACATATCTAGATCATAATAATAAACACTCCTTAAATATATTTATATACAATATCAATATTAATAATAAGCTCATGTTAACGATAGCGATACTGGCGATCAATTAATATTACTATAACAAAACTCTCAACATTGTTACAGCGCATTACTCCCGGTCAGCCGCGTTCTGATTGGCTGACCAATGCACGCCATAGATACATATATCTAGTCTAGCTACATAACCCGCGCCACGCCAGCACCACGTGCGTTGGCGTACCCACACCATCCGCCATCTTGCGCCACAGCGCCGCCGCAGCCGAGCGCTGCAGTGCTCGCCGACACTTCAGTGCGCGCCGCAGAACCGTCAACACGTGCCACTCTCATGAGCGTCGTCAAGCGTCTTATTTTCACTTCTAGTATATAGTTCAACTTCTAGTACGTAATTCGACGTCTAGCGTATAGTTCCATTTCTAATTCTAAATAAGTAGTCTCAATTGTTTATTCTTGTGTTATTGAATGATATCTTGTGAGTGTAATCTTGAATCGAATGTCTAAATAAATTAGTATTATAATTGAACTTCTACGTGTCCATTCTTTCGCGCGTACCGTCACCGCATCGCTTAGTGAAAGTGTTCGCGAGGTAGTGAAGTTTCACGCGTTAAAATAATTCTCAAATTTGATTTATCGTCCATTATAGCAAGAACGCCGAGGTTCTCCCGGAGCAGGTGTTGTGCGTTCATCCGCACTTACCACGACGGAGGCTCGAAATTCTTGTCCGCGATAGATTCAATCGTTCCCAAGCGAAGCCGAAACGCAACGCGAATTGGCTCGCCGCTGAACAATAATCCTTTGAAAACCTTCGTTTAACAATTGAACAATCGAAGCCTCACACGAATGCCGAAAAGCAGGAAGAATCGCGCTGGTCGGAAGACCTCGATTCTACATTTGGAGTATGTGGCATCCATCTTTGACCATAACGAGGCCATCGGCGAGACTACCAGGTTCGACGGAGAGTACGAACTCCTGGTGCACGACAGACTCTGGAGTGGACGACCGGCCTCGTCAGCGCCCGCCGCTTCGACAAGCGAACTCCAATTCCGGCCCCGAATCTCCCTCGAGGAGTACCTGCGCAGAGCATCTTAAGCCATGGTAGGTGAATTGATTCAACAAACGAAATATAAGCCTCCTGCGCGTGGGAATCCTCGTGTCATCTCGTTGATTTAAATGTAAGGGCCTCGCCACGTGTATTGCAATTATCTCATTAAACAATATATAAAAAATTACGCGCCACGTGTATATGTCGGAACGACGCTTATATCATAGAAGAATTTCGTTGCGTCAGCGTAAACGTGACCGTCTATCGCACAAAAAATAAGGAAACGGCCGGAAGGGTTTTACGACCGACTCTTTGTTTTTTGGGTACAGTTTTTTTTGCTCCGTGCATCGATTTCACTCGAGGAATGCATGTTCCAGTGCTCGTTTCTAACTTCTTTGAGAATACACTGAAATATCTGAAATATTATTTGGCATCATGTGCGGACGCACTTCGTATTTGCTAGAATTCTTGATTAATAATCGTGATGTGCCTCCCTCGAGTTAATTTAGTAGCGGCTCACGCACCCATTCAGCCGCCGCCTTCCGTTATCGCGTCAATTCAGTGCGTTGCATCACCGCTTTCGGTTACCGCCGCGTAGATGACTCAGCCGCTACGTGTTTACCCAACACCGTGGAAATTCTCTGCTATCGTTGCAAAGAATTAATACCTGAGGGTACGCTTACATACCGTCTCGCTCTATCTCATTCTTTCAAATTCGGGCACACCGAACCCGCGGACTTCTGCAAGTATTGTTATGCCCCTCTCTCCATCATCCGCGGGATAGAACATTGCGACGAATGTACTAAAATATATATAGCCGCCCTATAAGTCCTTGAGGAAGAGGGGGAAATAATCGAGAACGCTGAGGGACGATACTACGTCGACGAATTAAACTCCGCACCCGACGTGATTATTTCGCGGCGACTGTTAAACTTTTCTCTTTCATTATTCCAACGCGAAGAATAAAAACCAGTTGAGAATATCCAACTCTCCACTTCGATCCAATCGATTCGTTGCTGGCGATTTACCGCTCGATCGTTAACGACGTTGCTGACAGGCAGACGTAATCCCCTTGTCCGAGGCAACGCGGCACCTCGCGTCGATGAACCGCCGCCCGTGACGTAACAAAAACTGGTGACAGCGGTGGGATGCGTTAATCGGGAGAATCGGAATCTCGATATATCTCACCGATCCGTGTTATACTCGCGCAGTAATGATCTCATATGCTCCGTACACCGGTAAAAGGCGAGAAGGACACTGACCATGCGCGCTTAAAAAGGAAAACTCGCGAACGACGACGCGGAGATGATCTCCGTAGACAGGCCGGGTACCCCTAAAACAAAGTATACTGACAGCGAATTCGATGTCATGCGAGCTAACATGACTAAGCGCGTCGCGCAATTACAGCCGATGCATTACAACGGGAGAGAGAAGAAATTAGGGTGAAGAGCGTCGCGCTACGAAGAGACCGAGCTGAAGCAGAGCAAAGTCGAGTTGTCGTGCGTGAAATGAATAAGATGCTTACTGCTATGCGCGCTGAATTAAATAATATTCATCACGAAATCGAAACACGGCGTGATCTACCACCTCGAAGCCCCAGCCTTCCCGCTGGGCAACGGTTTATGGAAACGCCCGCTCTCTTCGGCAAACTGAACGAGTCGGGCACGGAACTCCCTCCCGCGCCGAAGATAACCTATCGCGAAGCGACCGAATTCGTTCCAATTTTTGATGGTTATAACATCTTTGTCGAAATTCCTCGGAGCGTGCAGGTAAGCGCGCGACATCCTGCCGCCCCATTTCGAGAGACCCCTCACGCGTTTACTGATAGCGAAATTACGCGGTCACGCCCACTCAGCCGTCGCCGACGAGCCGTGTGACACAGTGACATAACTGTCAGACTTATTAAATAGTGCCTTCGGCTCAATAAAAAGTGTTGCGCAATATCGCGGGGAATTGACCGCTGTGCACCTTAAATCGGGAGAGCATATACTAGATTACATTGACCGCGTCAAGGAGCTCCGAGCCATAAGGGACGGAGAACGCCGGGCCCACGGTACGATAGATTCCGCGACGAGCCAGGAGATAGACGAACTCACCGCTTCGTGTTTCTGTGAGGATCTGCCCACCCCCCTTCGTTTACAACTCAAACCGGAACATTTTCACCAGCCGTTCGAGGCATTCACCGCCGCGAAGACCATAGCCAAGAGTGATGAGATAGAATGGCAGCGTTACAGAATGCCGCCCCGTCAAGGGCCGAGCCCAAATAAACAAATCCTTAGCGCAAACCGTCATTTCTCCGAAACGGATGCGGGCCCTAGCCTGCGCTACAGACAGTCCGCACCGCCGGAACGACGCTCACCTCCGCAACTCAACACATACAGAGACCGCGATCGGAATTATTCACCACGCTACCACTCCGAATGGCCCGAGCGCCGCGGCGAAGACGAGCCGCGCCGCTTTACGAGAAACGCGAATCGCCTACATCGAGGGGAGGCGACAAAGGGATCGCGTGACTACGGATCGCAGCCTAAAATGATAAATGGTGCAGGTATTGCAAAAATCGCGGCCATGAAATCGAGAAATGTCGGAAACGACAATACAATAACAGTCGCCTCAACGAACCGGGAAACGGTCAGAATCCGCCCCGTGGGTCGGACGCAGCGCGCGCGGATCCTCCGAGGAGTACGCGTCCGGTGAATGTCGTGAAGACGGCCGAAAAAGCGTCAGGATCGCAATCTTAAATCCGCAAGAATATTCACACGTGTCACGTTTCAGCGCCGAAAGTATCCCTAATCATGTTCAGTATAAATTTTTCAAAATTTTTAATTATTTATGACTAACTGTGTTAGGAGACAGCACCGTCAAACCTTTCCTATACATTTAATAAAAGAATATACCTTAAAATTATTTAAAGATTTATACAAAATGGCTGCTCCTTACCATAACCTTATGGCGCTACTACAGCCTTAATGTTTCTAGTAAATTTTCCCTAGAACCTCACTAACAAAAAACAGAACATACCAAAATCACTTCTCCAGACTGTTCAGTGAAGTAACAAAGAAAATAGAGTTTAATATCGCATCCTTATCTAAGCATTTCAACATTAACAGCAAAATCTTAACAAATTAATATAAAATAATAATTAATGAATAAAAAACAAATGTAGGAAATATAACCTCGCCCATGTAATGCACGAAAACTATAACAAAACAATTATCGGTACATTGTAATATCTTTATTAACAATTAATAAACAAAATCATATAATTATATAAACCAATTTCTTTATATCGTCAAATATAACTTCAGAAACTAAGAAACCTTTGTATATCAAACCTTTCACTTTTGTTCCATTTTAATAATAAATATGAAAATTAATAATAAAATTAATAACAACAGAAAGAATATGAATAAAGAATAAAAGTCATAATGACAATATAACAAAATCCACGACAAAATATTTATTCAACAGTTTACCTGATACATATCCTTATTCAAGGATAAATTTTGTTGATGTCCTTATATGGACATTTTCCCTGTATAAATACATTCTCCATCGAAAATCCTTTCGAAAACATAAATATAGTTTGTGGCTACGATTCTTAATTCTCAAGATATAAACAAAATTAAGGATATATGAAAGCACACACACACACATATATACATATATACGTACATTATACATTTCCTTATAAGATATAGTTTTCTTTATGAAATTATATATACAACCCCGATAGAAACATATTTTATCTCAGAAAAGAAATTCTACGATTTAAATTTCGTTTAATAAAATTTATAAATAAATAAATTATTATATTAACAAATAATTATTATGAAAGATTTGGACAACACACAGGAAATCCTGCAACTTACCTCATTACACATATCTACCTAACTCGCACCGTTTAGAAGATATTTAAACAATTATAAACTTCCTTACATATACTTATCTCAAAAACTCAAATCAGTTCAGCAGGCAAATCTCCGTATATAAACCAATTCAACTTCTAGAAATCTTCATCCTAGACTTATATTTATAATTGTTATTTCCCTTTTTTCATTAACACTAATCCTATGGCTATGACAAAAATCTTGAATATTAATATGCATGAAAAACTACCCTAACGATTCAACCAATCACAATCAGAGCCATTTTGTACCTGAAAACATTTAATAAATAATGTATTACAAATGTAAAAAGAGTTATACTGATATATTTTAGATATACTAATTATACGATGTAATCATTATTATCATAAAAATTGTAAAGTATATCTAAAACGATATTGCGATGATTAATATTTATTAAAAAAGCTTAAATTCAAGCAAACTATATGTTTGTTAATTATAAGAAAGGAATTATTATAACGAAGTATAACTCTTTGAAAACAAAAATAGGTCGACCGAATAATCATAAGTATGACTCATGGTCAGATTGTAAGCAAAAATAAGCCAACGTTAAATGTCAAGGCCGCCATAATATTTAGTCACAAATGTGACTCATGATCAGTTTGTAAGCGGAAATAAGCCAACGTTAAATATCAAGGCCGCCATTTTTTTTGATCGAAGGCAGGGGAAATGCATTTACGCATACCTAGGGAGCAACCGTTCCTCCTAGGTAGTGTGGGACTCATCTGTTAAGCGGAAATACCCACTAAAACCCCTCCTTACACATGACACCACGACATTAAAGGGAAACAACCTCGGAACGCCGGAGGACACAACTTCAAGCCCCAGTCATAATTGAAGAATAGTAACTACGTGCTGTCATCAAATAAGTATCTCTCGGTGTGTAGTCGAATTCGGATATGGTCTTGTCGGCATAACTACTGTTACGTCAAAACCGCGGAGACCCCTCAGCGGCAAATTATTGAAAACACTCTCGAGGAATTTCAGCAAATTACACGGCTGACCTTGCGTTTAATCAGATGTCGAGTGATTATTTGACTGTGAACGGATCAGTGAAACGGAGAAATTGGTTAGCCGGCGCGATAAAATGCCGCTGGGAGCGGGGTTCGTCTCGTCAAGGTAATAACGTCCGCAGATGTTCTCTATGGCGTTACCTAATTCCCTGAGCACTTCTAGAGATACGATAAAAACATCGGTGCAGTCAGGGCAAAGCTCAATGTCGCGGACTATTACAAGACTGGTACGGCAGCAACAGGATCACAGTGATCCCGGGCGGAAGTATACCCAAACTGGAACGCGTGGGCCAGTTCAAGACGATACGTAAGAGTCCCTTCGAGTATTTCTTCCTTGCATCGAAAGCAAAGATATTCGGCACTGTTAGGGAACGATTCGGCGATAGCGTCGTCTACGCGTCGATATCCAAACGTGATAAGGCAACGCACCGTAGTCCTACGATATCTGTATACGGCGCTTGGGTAAGTGCGCGAGTCTCGTGGCTCGAGAAAACAAGGCGGGCACATCACGTCAAATAACGGGTGTTAACATTACGCGGCGAATATTCAACGTTAAAATGTATTATATTAAAATGTATATTTCGAAACTGAGATATTTCCATGCGCAACGATAAAGCGGCTCAAAACCCTACATGCCTTAGGGGAAAGTGGCAAGGGAGGCAAAAAAAAAAGGGTCATAAAACCCTTCCGGTCGAGTGATTCGGCATTCTTAGAATATTTAGGGCGAAGGAAATACTTCTTTTTACGTACTGCCAAATCCTATCATCATTGACGTAGATGCAGAGATAGGACTGCATGATATTATTTTCTCTAGGAGAGTATCGACCTTTTTACACGGTCTATACACTCGCAATTTATATCAGTAATCCAGTCAAATTCAGCTGTAAAAAACCAACACGCAGCCCAGTGCGAGCAGACTCGCCTCACGCGTAGCACGTCTCGCCTGCGACGTAACATATCGCAAGTTTTAAATTGTCATGTTTAATAATTTCAGAGACTCCTTTCTCTATAACTAATGCGATGATATAATGTCTTTTGTTCTTTATTACCTTTGCCTTTCCTGTCTCGACTTGTCTTATCTCGGGTATAAGATTATATTCATTTAGATTCTGCGTACCTAAATCTATCGGTTCTCCTTTGTGAGTTACGAATATTGCGACGTTATCCTTTTGTTGGGCTAAATGGTGTTTAGTTTCCACTAAGAGTTGTTTATGTGGCCTTATAATTGGTATTTCTAAACAAAGACTCGCTCTCGGAGCTGGTGTCGTCATCGGAAGAACTGCTGTTATGTCGCAAGCGAGACGTGCTATTCTAGGCATATGAGGTTGGCGGAATTTGTATTGGTAGCTATGCCGACAAGACCATACCCGAATTCGACTACACACCGAGAGATACTTATTTGATGATTAAAAACGGCCGAATGTGTTTTCTTTTGACGTGAACCTTCCGATTGTCCTCTGCACATAACGCAATTCACAAATAGAAAATGGAATTCACCTACCTTTCGTTGGCCCGGTTCCTGGATTTGGGCTTCCAATTCTCGCTGTCGGCCTGGCGGGTCTCGGGATGCATACTAGGATGCGGGGCGTCTGGAAACAACATTGCTGGATTCGGGGGACTTGGAACTCACAGGCTATTCTTGAAATGCGCTTCGTATTCTGGTTGGTAGATTTCTTCACACCCGAGCAATTCACTCAAATCACCGGTGAGCGCGGATTTAATTTCGTATTGTTACGTCGCAGGCGAGACGTGCTACGCGTGGGGCGAGTCTGCTCGCACTGGGCTGCGTGTTGGTTTTTACAGAATGACTTGACTGGATTATTGATACAAATTGCGACTGTATAGTGTAACGTCAGGAGAGCCAACGTAAAAATTTCTTTTCTTCCCCTTTTCCCACCTGCGCAGAAGCGCCACTATTCAAGCCAAAGTTGGCAACAACCGGCTCTCCTGCCGTTGACATATCGCGCGTTGCGCCTTACCGCCAGTGAATATACACTGTAATAAATATAAGTAATAAAATTAAATAATAATAATAAATAAATCACGCTAACAATGAACCTAAATAATTGTAAAATTATTAATACTACAATAAGGCTCGCGTTGCTGTTGCGCATCATCTCCAGTCAGCCGCGCGCTGATTGGCCGACCAACGACCATTATAGATATGTGCGTCTGGTCTAGCTTTATAGGCTATGACCGTCGCGAGCGCCACGTGCTTTGGCGTACCCACGCCATCCGCCATCTTGCGCCACGTGCTTTGGCGTACCCACGCCATCCGCCATCTTGCGCCGCGTGCTTTGGCGTGCCCACGCCATCCGCCATCTTGCGCCACGTGCGTTGGCGTACCCACGCTACCGCCACGTTGCGCAACAGCGCCGCCGCAGGCACGCGTTACAACGCGCGGCCATGCTCGTCCACTCTTGTACGCGCCGTCGAGTAGTACACATCGTGCGAGTGTCAATCCAAATCCAATCCCAATTCCAATTCTAATTTTAAGTCAATTCTATTTCGTCTCAATCTAGTTAAGTTAATTAAGTGATCATTTGTATTCTAAATTTTGTATTGCTCTAAATTTAACCAAGTGTTACGCGAGTGTAATTCGATTCATGAATATTTGAATATAGTAAGTACAGTGTATTCGCCACGTGTCATTCATTGCATCATCCTTCCTATCGCCGCGAGAAATCGGAAGTGTTCGCGAGGCTAAAGAGGCAACGGGCATTAACAACTCAAACCTTATTTTACCGAATAATTAGCAGTTAAAGCGAGAATTCCAATCGTTTCCGGGGGCAAGGTGTTGTGCGTTATCCGCACTTACCACGAAGGAAACATTGGACTTCGAGCACGCGGTAATTCTAATCTTTTAATTAAATACAATATACGCCTGGAGCCTCTGCCGAATGCCTAAAGCACGGAGGAATCGCGCGGGTCGTAACAACGCACTTCGGCGGCTTGAATACGACCTCCACGTGGCCGCGATTTACGATCATAACGCGATCATCGGCGAGGAAGTGAGTTACGACGGCGAGTACGAACTTCTCGTGCACGACCGCCTCTGGAGCGCCTTACCGGCCCCGTCCACCCCCGTAGCAGCTTACCAGGGAAGCAGTTTCGGACCACGCATCTCCCTCGAGGAGTATCTGCGCAGAGCGGACACCGAAAGATAGGTGAAAATCATACATCAAGTTTTATTCCCGGTTGCTTTCGCGTTCCCATCTTGCATACGTTTCAGTAAAATATAGAGTATAAAGGAATTAGACGTGAATGAATATAAGAGTACTCGCGTTCAAGATTCTTTCGGGTTGCGTCACTCGTTTTGTTCGCGTCGACCGACCGTCGCATAGTTGCATCGCCCGACCGGAAGGGTTTTACGACCGACCCTTTTTTGCCGCCCTTGCCACTTTCTCCTAAGGCATGTAGGGTTTTGAGCCGGTTTATCGCTACGCACGGAAATATTCCAGTTTCGTAATATCATTTTAATATTGAATATTCGCCGCGTAATATTAATTCCCGTTATTTGACGTAATGTGCCCGCCTTGCTTTCTCGAGCCACGAGATTCGCGCACTCACCCGGCCGCCGTATACAGATACCGTAGGAGCACGGTGCGTTGCCTTACCACGTTCGGATATCGACGCGTGGACGACGCTATCGCCGAGTTACTCCCTAATAGTGCCGAATATCTTTGCTTTCGATGTAAGGAGGAAATACCAGAGGGAACTCTTACGTATCGTCTTGAATTGGCCCACGCGTTCCAGTTCGGGTATACTTCCGCCCGGGATCATTGCGATTGCTGCCGCGCTAGTCTTGTAATAGTCCGCGACATTGAGCTCTGCCCTGACTGCACCGAAGTTTTTACTGTGTCTCTAGAAGTGCTCAGGGAATTAGGCAACGCTATAGAGAACATCTGCGGGCGATACTACCTCGACGAGACCAATCCCGCTCCCGACGGCATCCTATCGCGCCGGCTAACCAACTTCTCTGTTGCACTGATCCGCTTACAGTCTAATAATCGCCCAACGTCTGGTTAAACGCAACGTTAGCCGTGTAATTCACTGAAATTTCCTGAGAACTTAATAATTCGCCGCTGACATTATCGGAGGGGTTCCCGCGGATTTGAGCAGTATAATCAGGGTTTCGTACTCCTTAATTCCTTAATTCCTTAATTCTTCCGAACCGCTGTTGGCGATTTGCCGCTCGATCGCTGGCAGCGTCGCCGAGAGGCGAGCGTATTCCCGCCTTGGTCCAGTGCCACGTGGCGATTTGCTTTGGCAATCTCGCCACCGCCTGCGACGTAACATATTTCTGGTGACAGCGGTGGGATGCGTTAATCGGAGGAATCGAAAAATTTCGACACATCCTACCGACCCGCGTCATATTCGCGCTGTAGCTGTTTCTTATGCTTCGTACACCGGTAAAGGGCGAGAAAGAAACGGACATGACCACGCGCGCTCAAAAGGGAAAGCTCGCGAGCGACGACGCAGAGATGACCTCCGTAGACAGGCCGGGTGCCCCTAAAACTAAGTATACCGACAGCGAATTCGATGTCATGCAAGCCAACATGGCCAAGCGCGCCGCACAATTACAAGCCGACGCCGACGCATTACAACGGGAAAGAGAAGAAATTCGGGCGGAGAGCGCAGCGCTTCGAAGAGACCGCGCTGAAGCGGAACAGAGTCGAACCGCCGTGCGCGAGATGAATAATATGCTTGCTGCAATGCGCGCTGAATTGAATAACATTCGCCACGAAATCGAGACACGACGCGACCTACCACCGCGAAGCCCTAGCCTTCCCGCTGGGCAACGGTTCACGGAAACGCCCGCCCCTTTTGGCGAGCTGAATGAGTCGGGCACGGAACTCCCTCCCGCGCCGAAGATAACTTATCGCGAGGCGACCGAGTTCGTTCCAATTTTTGATGGTTATAACATCCCTTTGTCGAAATTCCTCGGAGCGTGCAGGCAAGCGCGCGACATCCTGCCGCCTCATTTCGAGAGACCCCTCACGCGTTTACTGGTAGCGAAATTGCGCGGCCACGCTCACTCAGCCGTCGCCGACGAACCGTGCGACACAGTGACACAACTGTCAGACTTATTAAATAGTGCCTTCGGCTCAATAAAAAGTGTTGCGCAATATCGCGGGGAATTGACCGCTGTGCACCTTAAATCGGGAGAGCATATACTAGATTACATTGACCGCGTCAAGGAGCTCCGAGCCATAAGGGACGGAGAACGCCGGGCCCACGGTACGATAGATTCCGCGACGAGCCAGGAGATAGACGAACTCACCGCTTCGTGTTTCTGTGAGGATCTGCCCACCCCCCTTCGTTTACAACTCAAACCGGAACATTTTCACCAGCCGTTCGAGGCATTCACCGCCGCGAAGACCATAGCCAAGAGTGATGAGATAGAATGGCAGCGTTACAGAATGCCGCCCCGTCAAGGGCCGAGCCCAAATAAACAAATCCTTAGCGCAAACCGTCATTTCTCCGAAACGGATGCGGGCCCTAGCCTGCGCTACAGACAGTCCGCACCGCCGGAACGACGCTCACCTCCGCAACTCAACACATACAGAGACCGCGATCGGAATTATTCACCACGCTACCACTCCGAATGGCCCGAGCGCCGCGGCGAAGACGAGCCGCGCCGCTTTACGAGAAACGCGAATCGCCTACATCGAGGGGAGGCGACAAAGGGATCGCGTGACTACGGATCGCAGCCTAAAATGATAAATGGTGCAGGTATTGCAAAAATCGCGGCCATGAAATCGAGAAATGTCGGAAACGACAATACAATAACAGTCGCCTCAACGAACCGGGAAACGGTCAGAATCCGCCCCGTGGGTCGGACGCAGCGCGCGCGGATCCTCCGAGGAGTACGCGTCCGGTGAATGTCGTGAAGACGGCCGAAAAAGCGTCAGGATCGCAATCTTAAATCCGCAAGAATATTCACACGTGTCACGTTTCAGCGCCGAAAGTATCCCTAATCATGTTCAGTATAAATTTTTCAAAATTTTTAATTATTTATGACTAACTGTGTTAGGAGACAGCACCGTCAAACCTTTCCTATACATTTAATAAAAGAATATACCTTAAAATTATTTAAAGATTTATACAAAATGGCTGCTCCTTACCATAACCTTATGGCGCTACTACAGCCTTAATGTTTCTAGTAAATTTTCCCTAGAACCTCACTAACAAAAAACAGAACATACCAAAATCACTTCTCCAGACTGTTCAGTGAAGTAACAAAGAAAATAGAGTTTAATATCGCATCCTTATCTAAGCATTTCAACATTAACAGCAAAATCTTAACAAATTAATATAAAATAATAATTAATGAATAAAAAACAAATGTAGGAAATATAACCTCGCCCATGTAATGCACGAAAACTATAACAAAACAATTATCGGTACATTGTAATATCTTTATTAACAATTAATAAACAAAATCATATAATTATATAAACCAATTTCTTTATATCGTCAAATATAACTTCAGAAACTAAGAAACCTTTGTATATCAAACCTTTCACTTTTGTTCCATTTTAATAATAAATATGAAAATTAATAATAAAATTAATAACAACAGAAAGAATATGAATAAAGAATAAAAGTCATAATGACAATATAACAAAATCCACGACAAAATATTTATTCAACAGTTTACCTGATACATATCCTTATTCAAGGATAAATTTTGTTGATGTCCTTATATGGACATTTTCCCTGTATAAATACATTCTCCATCGAAAATCCTTTCGAAAACATAAATATAGTTTGTGGCTACGATTCTTAATTCTCAAGATATAAACAAAATTAAGGATATATGAAAGCACACACACACACATATATACATATATACGTACATTATACATTTCCTTATAAGATATAGTTTTCTTTATGAAATTATATATACAACCCCGATAGAAACATATTTTATCTCAGAAAAGAAATTCTACGATTTAAATTTCGTTTAATAAAATTTATAAATAAATAAATTATTATATTAACAAATAATTATTATGAAAGATTTGGACAACACACAGGAAATCCTGCAACTTACCTCATTACACATATCTACCTAACTCGCACCGTTTAGAAGATATTTAAACAATTATAAACTTCCTTACATATACTTATCTCAAAAACTCAAATCAGTTCAGCAGGCAAATCTCCGTATATAAACCAATTCAACTTCTAGAAATCTTCATCCTAGACTTATATTTATAATTGTTATTTCCCTTTTTTCATTAACACTAATCCTATGGCTATGACAAAAATCTTGAATATTAATATGCATGAAAAACTACCCTAACGATTCAACCAATCACAATCAGAGCCATTTTGTACCTGAAAACATTTAATAAATAATGTATTACAAATGTAAAAAGAGTTATACTGATATATTTTAGATATACTAATTATACGATGTAATCATTATTATCATAAAAATTGTAAAGTATATCTAAAACGATATTGCGATGATTAATATTTATTAAAAAAGCTTAAATTCAAGCAAACTATATGTTTGTTAATTATAAGAAAGGAATTATTATAACGAAGTATAACTCTTTGAAAACAAAAATAGGTCGACCGAATAATCATAAGTATGACTCATGGTCAGATTGTAAGCAAAAATAAGCCAACGTTAAATGTCAAGGCCGCCATAATATTTAGTCACAAATGTGACTCATGATCAGTTTGTAAGCGGAAATAAGCCAACGTTAAATATCAAGGCCGCCATTTTTTTTGATCGAAGGCAGGGGAAATGCATTTACGCATACCTAGGGAGCAACCGTTCCTCCTAGGTAGTGTGGGACTCATCTGTTAAGCGGAAATACCCACTAAAACCCCTCCTTACACATGACACCACGACATTAAAGGGAAACAACCTCGGAACGCCGGAGGACACAACTTCAAGCCCCAGTCATAATTGAAGAATAGTAACTACGTGCTGTCATCAAATAAGTATCTCTCGGTGTGTAGTCGAATTCGGATATGGTCTTGTCGGCATAACTACTGTTACGTCAAAACCGCGGAGACCCCTCAGCGGCAAATTATTGAAAACACTCTCGAGGAATTTCAGCAAATTACACGGCTGACCTTGCGTTTAATCAGATGTCGAGTGATTATTTGACTGTGAACGGATCAGTGAAACGGAGAAATTGGTTAGCCGGCGCGATAAAATGCCGCTGGGAGCGGGGTTCGTCTCGTCAAGGTAATAACGTCCGCAGATGTTCTCTATGGCGTTACCTAATTCCCTGAGCACTTCTAGAGATACGATAAAAACATCGGTGCAGTCAGGGCAAAGCTCAATGTCGCGGACTATTACAAGACTGGTACGGCAGCAACAGGATCACAGTGATCCCGGGCGGAAGTATACCCAAACTGGAACGCGTGGGCCAGTTCAAGACGATACGTAAGAGTCCCTTCGAGTATTTCTTCCTTGCATCGAAAGCAAAGATATTCGGCACTGTTAGGGAACGATTCGGCGATAGCGTCGTCTACGCGTCGATATCCAAACGTGATAAGGCAACGCACCGTAGTCCTACGATATCTGTATACGGCGCTTGGGTAAGTGCGCGAGTCTCGTGGCTCGAGAAAACAAGGCGGGCACATCACGTCAAATAACGGGTGTTAACATTACGCGGCGAATATTCAACGTTAAAATGTATTATATTAAAATGTATATTTCGAAACTGAGATATTTCCATGCGCAACGATAAAGCGGCTCAAAACCCTACATGCCTTAGGGGAAAGTGGCAAGGGAGGCAAAAAAAAAAGGGTCATAAAACCCTTCCGGTCGAGTGATTCGGCATTCTTAGAATATTTAGGGCGAAGGAAATACTTCTTTTTACGTACTGCCAAATCCTATCATCATTGACGTAGATGCAGAGATAGGACTGCATGATATTATTTTCTCTAGGAGAGTATCGACCTTTTTACACGGTCTATACACTCGCAATTTATATCAGTAATCCAGTCAAATTCAGCTGTAAAAAACCAACACGCAGCCCAGTGCGAGCAGACTCGCCTCACGCGTAGCACGTCTCGCCTGCGACGTAACATATCGCAAGTTTTAAATTGTCATGTTTAATAATTTCAGAGACTCCTTTCTCTATAACTAATGCGATGATATAATGTCTTTTGTTCTTTATTACCTTTGCCTTTCCTGTCTCGACTTGTCTTATCTCGGGTATAAGATTATATTCATTTAGATTCTGCGTACCTAAATCTATCGGTTCTCCTTTGTGAGTTACGAATATTGCGACGTTATCCTTTTGTTGGGCTAAATGGTGTTTAGTTTCCACTAAGAGTTGTTTATGTGGCCTTATAATTGGTATTTCTAAACAAAGACTCGCTCTCGGAGCTGGTGTCGTCATCGGAAGAACTGCTGTTATGTCGCAAGCGAGACGTGCTATTCTAGGCATATGAGGTTGGCGGAATTTGTATTGGTAGCTATGCCGACAAGACCATACCCGAATTCGACTACACACCGAGAGATACTTATTTGATGATTAAAAACGGCCGAATGTGTTTTCTTTTGACGTGAACCTTCCGATTGTCCTCTGCACATAACGCAATTCACAAATAGAAAATGGAATTCACCTACCTTTCGTTGGCCCGGTTCCTGGATTTGGGCTTCCAATTCTCGCTGTCGGCCTGGCGGGTCTCGGGATGCATACTAGGATGCGGGGCGTCTGGAAACAACATTGCTGGATTCGGGGGACTTGGAACTCACAGGCTATTCTTGAAATGCGCTTCGTATTCTGGTTGGTAGATTTCTTCACACCCGAGCAATTCACTCAAATCACCGGTGAGCGCGGATTTAATTTCGTATTGTTACGTCGCAGGCGAGACGTGCTACGCGTGGGGCGAGTCTGCTCGCACTGGGCTGCGTGTTGGTTTTTACAGAATGACTTGACTGGATTATTGATACAAATTGCGACTGTATAGTGTAACGTCAGGAGAGCCAACGTAAAAATTTCTTTTCTTCCCCTTTTCCCACCTGCGCAGAAGCGCCACTATTCAAGCCAAAGTTGGCAACAACCGGCTCTCCTGCCGTTGACATATCGCGCGTTGCGCCTTACCGCCAGTGAATATACACTGTAATAAATATAAGTAATAAAATTAAATAATAATAATAAATAAATCACGCTAACAATGAACCTAAATAATTGTAAAATTATTAATACTACAATAAGGCTCGCGTTGCTGTTGCGCATCATCTCCAGTCAGCCGCGCGCTGATTGGCCGACCAACGACCATTATAGATATGTGCGTCTGGTCTAGCTTTATAGGCTATGACCGTCGCGAGCGCCACGTGCTTTGGCGTACCCACGCCATCCGCCATCTTGCGCCACGTGCTTTGGCGTACCCACGCCATCCGCCATCTTGCGCCGCGTGCTTTGGCGTGCCCACGCCATCCGCCATCTTGCGCCACGTGCGTTGGCGTACCCACGCTACCGCCACGTTGCGCAACAGCGCCGCCGCAGGCACGCGTTACAACGCGCGGCCATGCTCGTCCACTCTTGTACGCGCCGTCGAGTAGTACACATCGTGCGAGTGTCAATCCAAATCCAATCCCAATTCCAATTCTAATTTTAAGTCAATTCTATTTCGTCTCAATCTAGTTAAGTTAATTAAGTGATCATTTGTATTCTAAATTTTGTATTGCTCTAAATTTAACCAAGTGTTACGCGAGTGTAATTCGATTCATGAATATTTGAATATAGTAAGTACAGTGTATTCGCCACGTGTCATTCATTGCATCATCCTTCCTATCGCCGCGAGAAATCGGAAGTGTTCGCGAGGCTAAAGAGGCAACGGGCATTAACAACTCAAACCTTATTTTACCGAATAATTAGCAGTTAAAGCGAGAATTCCAATCGTTTCCGGGGGCAAGGTGTTGTGCGTTATCCGCACTTACCACGAAGGAAACATTGGACTTCGAGCACGCGGTAATTCTAATCTTTTAATTAAATACAATATACGCCTGGAGCCTCTGCCGAATGCCTAAAGCACGGAGGAATCGCGCGGGTCGTAACAACGCACTTCGGCGGCTTGAATACGACCTCCACGTGGCCGCGATTTACGATCATAACGCGATCATCGGCGAGGAAGTGAGTTACGACGGCGAGTACGAACTTCTCGTGCACGACCGCCTCTGGAGCGCCTTACCGGCCCCGTCCACCCCCGTAGCAGCTTACCAGGGAAGCAGTTTCGGACCACGCATCTCCCTCGAGGAGTATCTGCGCAGAGCGGACACCGAAAGATAGGTGAAAATCATACATCAAGTTTTATTCCCGGTTGCTTTCGCGTTCCCATCTTGCATACGTTTCAGTAAAATATAGAGTATAAAGGAATTAGACGTGAATGAATATAAGAGTACTCGCGTTCAAGATTCTTTCGGGTTGCGTCACTCGTTTTGTTCGCGTCGACCGACCGTCGCATAGTTGCATCGCCCGACCGGAAGGGTTTTACGACCGACCCTTTTTTGCCGCCCTTGCCACTTTCTCCTAAGGCATGTAGGGTTTTGAGCCGGTTTATCGCTACGCACGGAAATATTCCAGTTTCGTAATATCATTTTAATATTGAATATTCGCCGCGTAATATTAATTCCCGTTATTTGACGTAATGTGCCCGCCTTGCTTTCTCGAGCCACGAGATTCGCGCACTCACCCGGCCGCCGTATACAGATACCGTAGGAGCACGGTGCGTTGCCTTACCACGTTCGGATATCGACGCGTGGACGACGCTATCGCCGAGTTACTCCCTAATAGTGCCGAATATCTTTGCTTTCGATGTAAGGAGGAAATACCAGAGGGAACTCTTACGTATCGTCTTGAATTGGCCCACGCGTTCCAGTTCGGGTATACTTCCGCCCGGGATCATTGCGATTGCTGCCGCGCTAGTCTTGTAATAGTCCGCGACATTGAGCTCTGCCCTGACTGCACCGAAGTTTTTACTGTGTCTCTAGAAGTGCTCAGGGAATTAGGCAACGCTATAGAGAACATCTGCGGGCGATACTACCTCGACGAGACCAATCCCGCTCCCGACGGCATCCTATCGCGCCGGCTAACCAACTTCTCTGTTGCACTGATCCGCTTACAGTCTAATAATCGCCCAACGTCTGGTTAAACGCAACGTTAGCCGTGTAATTCACTGAAATTTCCTGAGAACTTAATAATTCGCCGCTGACATTATCGGAGGGGTTCCCGCGGATTTGAGCAGTATAATCAGGGTTTCGTACTCCTTAATTCCTTAATTCCTTAATTCTTCCGAACCGCTGTTGGCGATTTGCCGCTCGATCGCTGGCAGCGTCGCCGAGAGGCGAGCGTATTCCCGCCTTGGTCCAGTGCCACGTGGCGATTTGCTTTGGCAATCTCGCCACCGCCTGCGACGTAACATATTTCTGGTGACAGCGGTGGGATGCGTTAATCGGAGGAATCGAAAAATTTCGACACATCCTACCGACCCGCGTCATATTCGCGCTGTAGCTGTTTCTTATGCTTCGTACACCGGTAAAGGGCGAGAAAGAAACGGACATGACCACGCGCGCTCAAAAGGGAAAGCTCGCGAGCGACGACGCAGAGATGACCTCCGTAGACAGGCCGGGTGCCCCTAAAACTAAGTATACCGACAGCGAATTCGATGTCATGCAAGCCAACATGGCCAAGCGCGCCGCACAATTACAAGCCGACGCCGACGCATTACAACGGGAAAGAGAAGAAATTCGGGCGGAGAGCGCAGCGCTTCGAAGAGACCGCGCTGAAGCGGAACAGAGTCGAACCGCCGTGCGCGAGATGAATAATATGCTTGCTGCAATGCGCGCTGAATTGAATAACATTCGCTGTAACGTCAGGAGAGCCAACGTAAAAATTTCTTTTCCTTCCCCTTTTCCCACCTGCGCAGAAGCGCCACTATTCAAGCCAAAGTTGGCAACAACCGGCTCTCCTGCTGTTGACATATCACGCGTTGCGCCTTACCGCCAGTGAATATACACTGTAATAAATATAAGTAATAAAATTAAATAATAATAATAAATAAATCATGCTAACAATGAACCTAAATAATTGTAAAATTATTAATACTACAATAAGGCTCGCGTTGCTGTTGCGCATCATCTCCAGTCAGCCGCGCGCTGATTGGCCGACCAACGACCATTATAGATATGTGCGTCTGGTCTAGCTTTATAGGCTATGACCGTCGCGAGCGCCACGTGCTTTGGCGTACCCACGCCATCCGCCATCTTGCGCCACGTGCTTTGGCGTACCCACGCCATCCGCCATCTTGCGCCACGTGCTTTGGCGTGCCCACGCCATCCGCCATCTTGCGCCACGAGCGTTGGCGTACCCACGCTACCGCCACGTTGCGCAACAGCGCCGCCGCAGGCACGCGTTACAACGCGCGGCCATGCTCGTTCACTCTTGTACGCGCCGTCGAGTAGTACACATCGTGCGAGTGTCAATCCAAATCCAATCCCAATTCCAATTCTAATTTTAAGTCAATTCTATTTCGTCTCAATCTAGTTAAGTTAATTAAGTGATCATTTGTATTCTAAATTTTGTATTGCTCTAAATTTAACCAAGTGTTACGCGAGTGTAATTCGATTCATGAATATTTGAATATAGTAAGTACAGTGTATTCGCCACGTGTCATTCATTGCATCATCCTTCCTATCGCCGCGAGAAATCGGAAGTGTTCGCGAGGCTAAAGAGGCAACGGGCATTAACAACTCAAACCTTATTTTACCGAATAATTAGCAGTTAAAGCGAGAATTCCAATCGTTTCCGGGGGCAAGGTGTTGTGCGTTATCCGCACTTACCACGAAGGAAACATTGGACTTCGAGCACGCGGTAATTCTAATCTTTTAATCTTTTAATTAAATACAATATACGCCTGGAGCCTCTGCCGAATGCCTAAAGCACGGAGGAATCGCGCGGGTCGTAACAACGCACTTCGGCGGCTTGAATACGACCTCCACGTGGCCGCGATTTACGATCATAACGCGATCATCGGCGAGGAAGTGAGTTACGACGGCGAGTACGAACTTCTCGTGCACGACCGCCTCTGGAGCGCCTTACCGGCCCCGTCCACCCCCGTAGCAGCTTACCAGGGAAGCAGTTTCGGACCACGCATCTCCCTCGAGGAGTATCTGCGCAGAGCGGACACCGAAAGGTAGGTGAAAATCATACATCAAGTTTTATTCCCGGTTGCTTTCGCGTTCCCATCTTGCATACGTTTCAGTAAAATATAGAGTATAAAGGAATTAGACGTGAATGAATATAAGAGTACTCGCGTTCAAGATTCTTTCGGGTTGCGTCACTCGTTTTGTTCGCGTCGACCGACCGTCGCATAGTTGCATCGCCCGACCGGAAGGGTTTTACGACCGACCCTTTTTTTGCCGCCCTTGCCACTTTCTCCTAAGGCATGTAGGGTTTTGAGCCGGTTTATCGCTACGCACGGAAATATTCCAGTTTCGTAATATCATTTTAATATTGAATATTCGCCGCGTAATATTAATTCCCGTTATTTGACGTAATGTGCCCGCCTTGCTTTCTCGAGCCACGAGATTCGCGCACTCACCCGGCCGCCGTATACAGATACCGTAGGAGCACGGTGCGTTGCCTTACCACGTTCGGATATCGACGCGTGGACGACGCTATCGCCGAGTTACTCCCTAATAGTGCCGAATATCTTTGCTTTCGATGTAAGGAGGAAATACCAGAGGGAACTCTTACGTATCGTCTTGAATTGGCCCACGCGTTCCAGTTCGGGTATACTTCCGCCCGGGATCATTGCGATTGCTGCCGCGCTAGTCTTGTAATAGTCCGCGACATTGAGCTCTGCCCTGACTGCACCGAAGTTTTTACTGTGTCTCTAGAAGTGCTCAGGAAATTAGGCAACGCTATAGAGAACATCTGCGGGCGATACTACCTCGACGAGACCAATCCCGCTCCCGACGGCATCCTATCGCGCCGGCTAACCAACTTCTCTGTTGCACTGATCCGCTTACAGTCTAATAATCGCCCAACGTCTGGTTAAACGCAACGTTAGCCGTGTAATTCACTGAAATTTCCTGAGAACTTAATAATTCGCCGCTGACATTATCGGAGAGGTTCCCGCGGATTTGAGCAGTATAATCAGGGTTTCGTACTCCTTAATTCCTTAATTCCTTAATTCTTCCGAACCGCTGTTGGCGATTTGCCGCTCGATCGCTGGCAGCGTCGCCGAGAGGCGAGCGTATTCCCGCCTTGGTCCAGTGCCACGTGGCGATTTGCTTTGGCAATCTCGCCACCGCCTGCGACGTAACATATTTCTGGTGACAGCGGTGGGATACGTTAATCGGAGGAATCGAAAAATTTCGACACATCCTACCGACCCGCGTCATATTCGCGCTGTAGCTGTTTCTTATGCTTCGTACACCGGTAAAGGGCGAGAAAGAAACGGACATGACCACGCGCGCTCAAAAGGGAAAGCTCGCGAGCGACGACGCAGAGATGACCTCCGTAGACAGGCCGGGTGCCCCTAAAACTAAGTATACCGACAGCGAATTCGATGTCATGCAAGCCAACATGGCCAAGCGCGCCGCACAATTACAAGCCGACGCCGACGCATTACAACGGGAAAGAGAAGAAATTCGGGCGGAGAGCGCAGCGCTTCGAAGAGACCGCGCTGAAGCGGAACAGAGTCGAACCGCCGTGCGCGAGATGAATAATATGCTTGCTGCAATGCGCGCTGAATTGAATAACATTCGCCACGAAATCGAGACACGACGCGACCTACCACCGCGAAGCCCTAGCCTTCCCGCTGGGCAACGGTTCACGGAAACGCCCGCCCCTTTTGGCGAGCTGAATGAGTCGGGCACGGAACTCCCTCCCGCGCCGAAGATAACTTATCGCGAGGCGACCGAGTTCGTTCCAATTTTTGATGGTTATAACATCCCTTTGTCGAAATTCCTCGGAGCGTGCAGGCAAGCGCGCGACATCCTGCCGCCTCATTTCGAGAGACCCCTCACGCGTTTACTGGTAGCGAAATTGCGCGGCCACGCTCACTCAGCCGTCGCCGACGAACCGTGCGACACAGTGACACAACTGTCAGATTTATTAAATAGTGCCTTCGGCTCGATAAAAAGTGTTGCGCAATACCGCGGGGAATTGACCGCTGTGCACCTCAAATCGGGAGAGCATATGCTAGATTACATCGACCGCGTCAAGGAACTCCGAGCCTCCATAAGGGACGGAGAACGTCGGGCCCACGGTACGATAGATTCCGCGACGAACCGGGAGATAGACGAACTCACCGCTTCATGTTTCTGTGAGGGTCTGCCCACCCCACTACGTTTACAACTCAAACCGGAACATTTTTACCAGCCGTTCGAAGCATTTGCCGCCGCGAAGATTATAGCCAAGCGTGATGAGATAGAACGGCAGCGTTACGGAATGCCGCCCCGTCAAGGGCTGAGCCCAAACAAACAAACCCTCAGCGCAAACCGTCGTTTCCCCGAAACAGGTGCGGGGCCTAGCCTGCGCTACAGGCAGCCCGCACCGCCGGAACGACGACGCTCGCCGCCGCGACTCGACGCATACAGAGATCGCGATCGGAACTATGCACCGCGCTACCCCTCCGAGTGGGTTGAGCGCCGCGACGAAGTAAGACGAACTGCGCCGCTTTACGAGAAACGCGAATCGCCTAGATCGGGGGGAGGCGACAGAGGGCCGCGCGATTACGGATCGCAGCTTAACGATAAATGGTGCAGATATTGCAAAAATCGCGGCCATGAAATCGAGGAATGTCGGAAACGACAATATAATAACAGTCGCCTCAACGAACCGGGAAACGGTCGGGATCCGCCCCGTGGGTCGGACGCAGCGCGCGCGGATCCTCCAAGGAGTACGCGTCCGGTGAACGTCGTGGAGACGACCGAAGAAGCGTCAGGATCGCAATCTTAAATCCGCAAGAGTATTCACACGCCCCCACTATAACATTGTCCGCGCGTGGCTTAATCAAGGAAACTAATTTCATGGTCGACACAGGAGCGGCACCGAATCTAATAAAAGAGCGCTGCTTACATCCCGAGACTCCGGTATTCAAACGCGATACAATATACCTGACTGGAATCACCGAAGGCAGGCTGGAAACTCTCGGGTCGGCTCGTATAGAATTTATGGGCCACAAGATAACCCTACACGTGGTACCTGACCATTTCCCCATCGTCCAGGAAGGAATCCTAGGATCAGAATTCCTGCGCGATAACGCCAAAATCGATTTCGGGCGAAAACAGATAGAGTGGCAAGGAATACGCCTGCCTTTTGCCCGACGGGAAACTATCGTAATACCAGGTCGCTGCCGCGCCACGTTTTGTATGAACGTCGCGAACCCAGAAATAGCAGTCGGTTATATCCCGCGACTTAGAGTCTGCGATGGGGTATACCTCGGCGAAGCGGTCGTGACTAATCGCAACGGAAGGGCATATTCGCAAATAATCAACTCGACCGAATCCGATAAAGAAATCGCCATTCCTACTATCCAACTCAAGGAGATCGAATCAATCTCACGGGACCTCCCTAGGGAAGAGTCCTCTCTTAATTGCGGGGTTATAGGAAGTAGAATCCAGGAAGTAGAATCGAATTCAGAAAGAATCTCAGCGATTCGAACGCTCCTTCGTTTAGAGCACCTCAGTCAGGTGGAGACAGAGCATGTCGGTAGGCTCATCGAAAAAAACCCAGATCTTTTCCAGCTCCCTTCCGATCACCTCGGGTACACAGATGCTACTGCTCACGCGATTACGACGACGGATAACCAACCCGTCAATACAAAGCAGTATCGATTCCCGCCTATACACAAAGAGGAAATTACTAAGCAAGTAAACGAGCTACTAAAAAACGACGTAATCTGTCCCTCCAATTCCCCGTACAATTCCCCTCTGTGGATTGTTCCTAAGAAACCGGATTCGAAAGGTAATAAACGATGGCGCATGGTCATAGATTACAGAGCGCTCAACGAGAAAACAATAGGCGACGCGTACCCCCTCCCCAACATAACCGAAATCCTAGATCAACTGGGAAGCGCGAAATATTTTAGCATTTTCGATCTAGCGTCGGGTTTCCATCAGATACCGATGCATAAGTCGGACGCGCCGAAAACGGCTTTCTCCACGCCTTTCGGGCACTATGAATTTAAACGCATGCCGTTCGGGTTAAAAAACGCCCCGGCGACCTTTCAGCGACTTATGGATCAGGTGTTGAGCGGCCTCCAAGGAACCGAGGTATTCGTGTACCTCGACGATATTGTGGTATATGCTAGCTCACTGCGAGAGCATGAAATAAAATTTAATAAGCTGGCCGAAAGATTGAGAGGCGCGAAGCTCCGCCTCCAGCCTGACAAATGCGAATTTCTGCGGAAAGAGGTCACATATCTGGGCCACGTAATCGGAGAAGACGGGGTGAAGCCTGACCCGAAAAAAATTCACGCCGTTGAAAATTTTCCGCGCCCCCATACCGCGAAAAACATTAAACAATTTCTCGGACTCGCGGGTTACTATCGGAGATTCATACCGAACTTCTCGAAAACAGCTAAACCTCTGACGGACTTATTAAAAAAGAGGTACCGTTCGGATGGGGCGATCCACAGGAAAACGCGTTCGCGCAGCTTAAACACGCCCTATGCACGGAACCCCTTCTCCAATATCCCGACTTTTCTCAACAATTCGTCGTAACTACAGACGCCTCCAAGTTCGCGATCGGCGGAATCCTCAGTCAGGGACCGCTTGGCAAGGATCTCCCTATCGCATACGCGTCCCGATTACTAAACCCGCCGGAACAGAACTACTCCACGATCGAAAAGGAATTGCTCGCTATAGTTTATTGCGTAAATTACTTTAGACCATATTTATACGGAAGAAGATTCCAGCTCGTCACCGACCACAAACCCTTGACATGGTTGCATTCGGTTAAGGACCCCACGTCACGATTAGTCAGATGGCGATTAAAATTAGCCGAATACGAATACGAAGTTATGTATCGAGCCGGCAAAACTAATGTAAACGCAGACGCGCTGTCACGAAACCCCGCTTTTCCCGTCCTTCCCCTCGAGAGCACATCGAATATCGCGAGACGGAACGATAGCGAGCCCGAGGAAGATTCGTCAACCGACGACGATACCGAAATCCGCCCCCACGTCGTCACTTCCTACGAGGACCTCGACAGCGACACCAGCGAAGAATCTCTATTTAACGCGAATAACGCTCCGTTTCAATTCCATCACGCGAAAGTGAAGGAAATCGTAGATAACTTTACGAGTAGAAGCGACAACCTGGTGGTATTCGTGAGCGTCCAAGGTGAACCTTGCGATTTAGGGGCTCGGATGCTCAGCCAACAGGGACTACTGCCTAAATTGCGGGACGTCATGCTGAACAGGGCAAACGTCACGCAAAGCGGCAAACGGCGAATTATTGCATTGCCGATTGAAGTAAATGTCTCCGCGATAACCACGCTAGAAAGTATTAGAGAGGCCGTGGTGTCACTACTCGACGTCACGAACGAACTCGACATACGGTCCATATCTGTCTGCAAGGGGGATGCGAGTGGAGTACCGTGGAGGAAAATAGAAAAGGTTATTCGCGACGCATTTTGGAACCAAGATATAGAAATATCGATATGCGGTAATAAAATCACTGTTCCACCCCCCGAAGATAGAATCCGCTTGATCGAGGAATATCACGCGTCCGCAATAGGAGGCCATAAAGGCATAAACAAAACATGCGCGCGCCTCAAATCGCGGTACAATTGGCCTAGACTGAAGGAAGAAGTAACGCGGTTCATAAATAATTGCGAAGGCTGCCAGTTAAAAAAATTGGTTAGAGTAAAGACCCGACAGCCCATGATTCTAACGGATACACCCGACAAAGCGTTTGATAAGATATCTATGGATATCATGGGGCCGCTCCCCACCACTCGCAAGGACCACTCGTACATATTTACTATACAAGATCTCTTGACGAAGTATTCACTAGCTATCCCCCTCAAGGGGATCTCGGCTATCGACGTGGCCGACGCTTTCGTAAACGAATTCATTTGCGTGCATGGTGCCCCGCGAGCGGTACTAACGGACCAAGGGTCTCATTTTCTAAATTCTTTAATGCGCAACATAGCTCGCAAATTCAGAATTAAACAGTGTAAGACCACTGCGTACCACCCTCAGTCCAATGGCTCCGTGGAGCGCTCGCACCATGTACTTTGGGAGTACTTGAAACAATTTGTCAATGACCACCACGATTGGGACGAATATCTAAAATTAGCTAGTTTTTCTTACAACACGAGCGTACATGAGGGAACGAAGTTCACCCCTCACGAATTGGTCTACGGGAGCGTCGCGCGTACTCCCGAAAGCGATCCCTTCCCCGAGGACGAGCGCGACGAAAGCTACGCTGGCTACTTACTCGAACTAAATGCGAAAATAAGCGAATCCCAGAGAGCCGCGCGTCGTAACCTGAATGCTGCGAAGGTTAGATCAAAGCGATACTATGATAAAAGGGTTAAGGCATGCAACTTTGAAGCGGGAGACCAGGTGTACATGCTTAAAGAACCTGTGAGAAATAAACTAAGTCCACAATACACCGGTCCCTACAAAATAGCGGACGTGCTAAGTAATAATAATGTTAAATTAGAGATAAGGCCAGGTAAATTGCGTACTATCCATATGGACAAACTGAAGAAGGCGGGGAATCGGAGCCCCACCACACGCCGTGCCCCACCACAACCAGAGCCGGGGGCGAGCGAGCAACCAAGCGGCAGTCGACACACGTCACCCCTTGAAGAAACATGGAGCCACAACGAATCTTAACGCTTTTACTGTTCCCGACGCTCAGCTTTGGCTTGACGGGCTATGACTGCGGAGGCAGCGGACTCAATATCACAACCTTGTCGCTGCTGGACGTCGGCGCCTGTAATGTCGAGGATATGGAGCCAGCGAGCACGGAGACGTACGTACAACTCATGCAGAGTTCCGATTTCGAGAGCTTGCCAATAATTCAATGCCGAATTGAAATCGACCGGACCATATACTACTGCGGCATGCACTCACACATATCAATTGTATCCGACGGTCGAAAGGTGTACATCAAAGAGATCGGCTGGCAAACCTGCCAGAAAATCCACGAGACTGGAACTCTCGCGCTGGGAACCGCCTTCGTGGATAGATTGATTGTAAACGCCACGAATCATAGGAGCGTCACTATGGCTGGACAAACGCACGCTGACGGCCGTTGTTCCGGAACGCAGTACACGGACGGATTCGGAGCATGGGAGAGCGTGGTAGTACAAGCATCCTTAAAGGTGGTATTGAGGACGTTTGAAGCACCATTCAAACGGTCAGCGAACTCATTAAATCTGCCATCTGGAACGCGCTGCCCTGTGCAACTGGGGAGCTGCGCCGATTTCGACGGTACGGAAACCTTCTGGAAAACACCGTCCGACGACAGCTGCCACTTCAACCAGTACGATATACTTTACGAGGGTATGGCCATAAAACTGTCGCCGAAGCCCAAACAAACTGCCCCAGTGGTATATACAGTGACCACCGGAGATACAACGTTCGCCTTGACAAAAACGACGGAATTCAACCTATGTGGCTATCGACTTTTCCAGACCGAGCACCCAAAGCTTGTTATATTGGAAACACAGCGAGGACGCACGTTCAAATCTAAGTCACAGATCTCAGTTAACAACTTAGATATATTCTCCTATGTGAATTCGAAATTCGTTTACGTGGAGAAACACGTGAAAACGCAACTTACCAGGCTTTACCACGACATTATGGAGCAGAAATGTGCATTAGAGCGTCAGATCCTCCAGAATGCGCTCTCATTGGCAACTATAGCCCCAGACGAAATGGCCTTCCGGATAATGAAAGCCCCTGGATACACGGCGGTCACAGCCGGAGAAGTCATCCATATTGTCCAATGCGTCCCAGTAGAATGCAAGCTGCGACATACCGAAGAGTGTTACAACGAGTTGCCAGTTACCTACCGCAATTCGTCACACTTTTTATTGCCACGCACCAGAATTCTGACCAGGACAGGAACACACAAAGACTGCAACGAGTTGCTTCCTGGCATGTACAAACTACACGGCAGTTGGTACCGAGTAGGCCTGAAGCCGATCGAGTCGCTTCCTCCGCCGACGATCCAGCCGCTTTCTACCCCCACGTGGAAATACGTCAGTCCGGACGCACTCGCCACCAGTGGAATCTACTCCGCGGACGATCTGAACCGACTGCGAGACCACATAATGTTCCCAGTCGAAAAGCCGTCTATGCTGAATACAATAGCGCGAGGGGCCTTAGGACAGGACGTCCCGAGCGGGAGTATTTCCTTGATGAATCTTCTCGACGAAAAGTCTTTAGATCGGATCGCTGAAAGCACAGGGAAGCGATTATGGCAAGGATTTATTACGTTTGGCTCGGCCAGCGCAGGAGTCTTGGCGTTATTCGTGATAGCCAGACTGATCAAGTTGGTGATCGATACAATCATCCACGGATACGCGTTGCACAGAATATACGGATGGAGCCTTCATATATTGGGAGCAGTATGGTCGTCGGTCACTAACCTTTTGCTGCATATGGGTAACCCAGCAACAAAAACCGACTCGCCTAGCAGGGAACGCCTCATGCCAATAGCTCAGAGCTCGACAGAAGACACACCGACGGCGCCCGAAATCGCCCCTAGTGCCGAAAAGGAAAAGTTTAGTGAGCATGTGCGGTCATACAGTGAACTCCAAAAATACTTACGCGAGGACGTAGTATAGAGACAAATAAGTGCGATAACTAATTACAAGCGTTAGAATATAAGACGAATAAACATAAGTAAAATAATTATAGCTCAAACCTTCTGCAACTCAACCTCTAGTAGAGCAGGGGAAATGCACGGCACCTGGCCCTGCATTTCTTCTTAGGGGGGGAGGTGTAACGTCAGGAGAGCCAACGTAAAAATTTCTTTTCCTTCCCCTTTTCCCACCTGCGCAGAAGCGCCACTATTCAAGCCAAAGTTGGCAACAACCGGCTCTCCTGCTGTTGACATATCACGCGTTGCGCCTTACCGCCAGTGAATATACACTGTAATAAATATAAGTAATAAAATTAAATAATAATAATAAATAAATCATGCTAACAATGAACCTAAATAATTGTAAAATTATTAATACTACAATAAGGCTCGCGTTGCTGTTGCGCATCATCTCCAGTCAGCCGCGCGCTGATTGGCCGACCAACGACCATTATAGATATGTGCGTCTGGTCTAGCTTTATAGGCTATGACCGTCGCGAGCGCCACGTGCTTTGGCGTACCCACGCCATCCGCCATCTTGCGCCACGTGCTTTGGCGTACCCACGCCATCCGCCATCTTGCGCCACGTGCTTTGGCGTGCCCACGCCATCCGCCATCTTGCGCCACGAGCGTTGGCGTACCCACGCTACCGCCACGTTGCGCAACAGCGCCGCCGCAGGCACGCGTTACAACGCGCGGCCATGCTCGTTCACTCTTGTACGCGCCGTCGAGTAGTACACATCGTGCGAGTGTCAATCCAAATCCAATCCCAATTCCAATTCTAATTTTAAGTCAATTCTATTTCGTCTCAATCTAGTTAAGTTAATTAAGTGATCATTTGTATTCTAAATTTTGTATTGCTCTAAATTTAACCAAGTGTTACGCGAGTGTAATTCGATTCATGAATATTTGAATATAGTAAGTACAGTGTATTCGCCACGTGTCATTCATTGCATCATCCTTCCTATCGCCGCGAGAAATCGGAAGTGTTCGCGAGGCTAAAGAGGCAACGGGCATTAACAACTCAAACCTTATTTTACCGAATAATTAGCAGTTAAAGCGAGAATTCCAATCGTTTCCGGGGGCAAGGTGTTGTGCGTTATCCGCACTTACCACGAAGGAAACATTGGACTTCGAGCACGCGGTAATTCTAATCTTTTAATCTTTTAATTAAATACAATATACGCCTGGAGCCTCTGCCGAATGCCTAAAGCACGGAGGAATCGCGCGGGTCGTAACAACGCACTTCGGCGGCTTGAATACGACCTCCACGTGGCCGCGATTTACGATCATAACGCGATCATCGGCGAGGAAGTGAGTTACGACGGCGAGTACGAACTTCTCGTGCACGACCGCCTCTGGAGCGCCTTACCGGCCCCGTCCACCCCCGTAGCAGCTTACCAGGGAAGCAGTTTCGGACCACGCATCTCCCTCGAGGAGTATCTGCGCAGAGCGGACACCGAAAGGTAGGTGAAAATCATACATCAAGTTTTATTCCCGGTTGCTTTCGCGTTCCCATCTTGCATACGTTTCAGTAAAATATAGAGTATAAAGGAATTAGACGTGAATGAATATAAGAGTACTCGCGTTCAAGATTCTTTCGGGTTGCGTCACTCGTTTTGTTCGCGTCGACCGACCGTCGCATAGTTGCATCGCCCGACCGGAAGGGTTTTACGACCGACCCTTTTTTTGCCGCCCTTGCCACTTTCTCCTAAGGCATGTAGGGTTTTGAGCCGGTTTATCGCTACGCACGGAAATATTCCAGTTTCGTAATATCATTTTAATATTGAATATTCGCCGCGTAATATTAATTCCCGTTATTTGACGTAATGTGCCCGCCTTGCTTTCTCGAGCCACGAGATTCGCGCACTCACCCGGCCGCCGTATACAGATACCGTAGGAGCACGGTGCGTTGCCTTACCACGTTCGGATATCGACGCGTGGACGACGCTATCGCCGAGTTACTCCCTAATAGTGCCGAATATCTTTGCTTTCGATGTAAGGAGGAAATACCAGAGGGAACTCTTACGTATCGTCTTGAATTGGCCCACGCGTTCCAGTTCGGGTATACTTCCGCCCGGGATCATTGCGATTGCTGCCGCGCTAGTCTTGTAATAGTCCGCGACATTGAGCTCTGCCCTGACTGCACCGAAGTTTTTACTGTGTCTCTAGAAGTGCTCAGGAAATTAGGCAACGCTATAGAGAACATCTGCGGGCGATACTACCTCGACGAGACCAATCCCGCTCCCGACGGCATCCTATCGCGCCGGCTAACCAACTTCTCTGTTGCACTGATCCGCTTACAGTCTAATAATCGCCCAACGTCTGGTTAAACGCAACGTTAGCCGTGTAATTCACTGAAATTTCCTGAGAACTTAATAATTCGCCGCTGACATTATCGGAGAGGTTCCCGCGGATTTGAGCAGTATAATCAGGGTTTCGTACTCCTTAATTCCTTAATTCCTTAATTCTTCCGAACCGCTGTTGGCGATTTGCCGCTCGATCGCTGGCAGCGTCGCCGAGAGGCGAGCGTATTCCCGCCTTGGTCCAGTGCCACGTGGCGATTTGCTTTGGCAATCTCGCCACCGCCTGCGACGTAACATCGCCACGAAATCGAGACACGACGCGACCTACCACCGCGAAGCCCTAGCCTTCCCGCTGGGCAACGGTTCACGGAAACGCCCGCCCCTTTTGGCGAGCTGAATGAGTCGGGCACGGAACTCCCTCCCGCGCCGAAGATAACTTATCGCGAGGCGACCGAGTTCGTTCCAATTTTTGATGGTTATAACATCCCTTTGTCGAAATTCCTCGGAGCGTGCAGGCAAGCGCGCGACATCCTGCCGCCTCATTTCGAGAGACCCCTCACGCGTTTACTGGTAGCGAAATTGCGCGGCCAC
This sequence comes from Pogonomyrmex barbatus, assembly GCF_055798465.1. Taxonomy (NCBI): domain Eukaryota; kingdom Metazoa; phylum Arthropoda; class Insecta; order Hymenoptera; family Formicidae; genus Pogonomyrmex; species Pogonomyrmex barbatus. Next base: position 3,941,721 of record NW_028297111.1, on the reverse strand, counting down.
GCTCACTCAGCCGTCGCCGACGAACCGTGCGACACAGTGACACAACTGTCAGATTTATTAAATAGTGCCTTCGGCTCGATAAAAAGTGTTGCGCAATACCGCGGGGAATTGACCGCTGTGCACCTCAAATCGGGAGAGCATATGCTAGATTACATCGACCGCGTCAAGGAACTCCGAGCCTCCATAAGGGACGGAGAACGTCGGGCCCACGGTACGATAGATTCCGCGACGAACCGGGAGATAGACGAACTCACCGCTTCATGTTTCTGTGAGGGTCTGCCCACCCCACTACGTTTACAACTCAAACCGGAACATTTTTACCAGCCGTTCGAGGCATTTGCCGCCGCGAAGATTATAGCCAAGCGTGATGAGATAGAACGGCAGCGTTACGGAATGCCGCCCCGTCAAGGGCTGAGCCCAAACAAACAAACCCTCAGCGCAAACCGTCGTTTCCCCGAAACAGGTGCGGGGCCTAGCCTGCGCTACAGGCAGCCCGCACCGCCGGAACGACGACGCTCGCCGCCGCGACTCGACGCATACAGAGATCGCGATCGGAACTATGCACCGCGCTACCCCTCCGAGTGGGTTGAGCGCCGCGACGAAGTAAGACGAACTGCGCCGCTTTACGAGAAACGCGAATCGCCTAGATCGGGGGGAGGCGACAGAGGGCCGCGCGATTACGGATCGCAGCTTAACGATAAATGGTGCAGATATTGCAAAAATCGCGGCCATGAAATCGAGGAATGTCGGAAACGACAATATAATAACAGTCGCCTCAACGAACCGGGAAACGGTCGGGATCCGCCCCGTGGGTCGGACGCAGCGCGCGCGGATCCTCCAAGGAGTACGCGTCCGGTGAACGTCGTGGAGACGACCGAAGAAGCGTCAGGATCGCAATCTTAAATCCGCAAGAGTATTCACACGCCCCCACTATAACATTGTCCGCGCGTGGCTTAATCAAGGAAACTAATTTCATGGTCGACACAGGAGCGGCACCGAATCTAATAAAAGAGCGCTGCTTACATCCCGAGACTCCGGTATTCAAGCGCGATACAATATACCTGACTGGAATCACCGAAGGCAGGCTGGAAACTCTCGGGTCGGCTCGTATAGAATTTATGGGCCACAAGATAACCCTACACGTGGTACCTGACCATTTCCCCATCGTCCAGGAAGGAATCCTAGGATCAGAATTCCTGCGCGATAACGCCAAAATCGATTTCGGGCGAAAACAGATAGAGTGGCAAGGAATACGCCTGCCTTTTGCCCGACGGGAAACTATCGTAATACCAGGTCGCTGCCGCGCCACGTTTTGTATGAACGTCGCGAACCCAGAAATAGCAGTCGGTTATATCCCGCGACTTAGAGTCTGCGATGGGGTATACCTCGGCGAAGCGGTCGTGACTAATCGCAACGGAAGGGCATATTCGCAAATAATCAACTCGACCGAATCCGATAAAGAAATCGCCATTCCTACTATCCAACTCAAGGAGATCGAATCAATCTCACGGGACCTCCCTAGGGAAGAGTCCTCTCTTAATTGCGGGGTTATAGGAAGTAGAATCCAGGAAGTAGAATCGAATTCAGAAAGAATCTCAGCGATTCGAACGCTCCTTCGTTTAGAGCACCTCAGTCAGGTGGAGACAGAGCATGTCGGTAGGCTCATCGAAAAAAACCCAGATCTTTTCCAGCTCCCTTCCGATCACCTCGGGTACACAGACGCTACTGCTCACGCGATTACGACGACGGATAACCAACCCGTCAATACAAAGCAGTATCGATTCCCGCCTATACACAAAGAGGAAATTACTAAGCAAGTAAACGAGCTACTAAAAAACGACGTAATCTGTCCCTCCAATTCCCCGTACAATTCCCCTCTGTGGATTGTTCCTAAGAAACCGGATTCGAAAGGTAATAAACGATGGCGCATGGTCATAGATTACAGAGCGCTCAACGAGAAAACAATAGGCGACGCGTACCCCCTCCCCAACATAACCGAAATCCTAGATCAACTGGGAAGCGCGAAATATTTTAGCATTTTCGATCTAGCGTCGGGTTTCCATCAAATACCGATGCATAAGTCGGACGCGCCGAAAACGGCTTTCTCCACGCCTTTCGGGCACTATGAATTTAAACGCATGCCGTTCGGGTTAAAAAACGCCCCGGCGACCTTTCAGCGACTTATGGATCAGGTGTTGAGCGGCCTCCAAGGAACCGAGGTATTCGTGTACCTCGACGATATTGTGGTATATGCTAGCTCACTGCGAGAGCATGAAATAAAATTTAATAAGCTGGCCGAAAGATTGAGAGGCGCGAAGCTCCGCCTCCAGCCTGACAAATGCGAATTTCTGCGGAAAGAGGTCACATATCTGGGCCACGTAATCGGAGAAGACGGGGTGAAGCCTGACCCGAAAAAAATTCACGCCGTTGAAAATTTTCCGCGCCCCCATACCGCGAAAAACATTAAACAATTTCTCGGACTCGCGGGTTACTATCGGAGATTCATACCGAACTTCTCGAAAACAGCTAAACCTCTGACGGACTTATTAAAAAAGGAGGTACCGTTCGGATGGGGCGATCCACAGGAAAACGCGTTCGCGCAGCTTAAACACGCCCTATGCACGGAACCCCTTCTCCAATATCCCGACTTTTCTCAACAATTCGTCGTAACTACAGACGCCTCCAAGTTCGCGATCGGCGGAATCCTCAGTCAGGGACCGCTTGGCAAGGATCTCCCTATCGCATACGCGTCCCGATTACTAAACCCGCCGGAACAGAACTACTCCACGATCGAAAAGGAATTGCTCGCTATAGTTTATTGCGTAAATTACTTTAGACCATATTTATACGGAAGAAGATTCCAGCTCGTCACCGACCACAAACCCTTGACATGGTTGCATTCGGTTAAGGACTCCACGTCACGATTAGTCAGATGGCGATTAAAATTAGCCGAATACGAATACGAAGTTATGTATCGAGCCGGCAAAACTAATGTAAACGCAGACGCGCTGTCACGAAACCCCGCTTTTCCCGTCCTTCCCCTCGAGAGCACATCGAATATCGCGAGACGGAACGATAGCGAGCCCGAGGAAGATTCGTCAACCGACGACGATACCGAAATCCGCCCCCACGTCGTCACTTCCGACGAGGACCTCGACAGTGACACCAGCGAAGAATCTCTATTTAACGCGAATAACGCTCCGTTTCAATTCCATCACGCGAAAGTGAAGGAAATCGTAGATAACTTTACGAGTAGAAGCGACAACCTGGTGGTATTCGTGAGCGTCCAAGGTGAACCTTGCGATTTAGGGGCTCGGATGCTCAGCCAACAGGGACTACTGCCTAAATTGCGGGACGTCATGCTGAACAGGGTAAACGTCACGCAAAGCGGCAAACGGCGAATTATTGCATTGCCGATTGAAGTAAATGTCTCCGCGATAACCACGCTAGAAAGTATTAGTGAGGCCGTGGTGTCACTACTCGACGTCACGAACGAACTCGACATACGGTCCATATCTGTCTGCAGGGGGGATGCGAGTGGAGTACCGTGGAGGAAAATAGAAAAGGTTATTCGCGACGCATTTTGGAACCAAGATATAGAAATATCGATATGCGGTAATAAAATCACTGTTCCACCCCCCGAAGATAGAATCCGCTTGATCGAGGAATATCACGCGTCCGCAATAGGAGGCCATAAAGGCATAAACAAAACATGCGCGCGCCTCAAATCGCGGTACAATTGGCCTAGACTGAAGGAAGAAGTAACGCGGTTCATAAATAATTGCGAAGGCTGCCAGTTAAAAAAATTGGTTAGAGTAAAGACCCGACAGCCCATGATTCTAACGGATACACCCGACAAAGCGTTTGATAAGATATCTATGGATATCATGGGGCCGCTCCCCACCACTCGCAAGGACCACTCGTACATATTTACTATACAAGATCTCTTGACGAAGTATTCACTAGCTATCCCCCTCAAGGGGATCTCGGCTATCGACGTGGCCGACGCTTTCGTAAACGAATTCATTTGCGTGCATGGTGCCCCGCGAGCGGTACTAACGGACCAAGGGTCTCATTTTCTAAATTCTTTAATGCGCAACATAGCTCGCAAATTCAGAATTAAACAGTGTAAGACCACTGCGTACCACCCTCAGTCCAATGGCTCCGTGGAGCGCTCGCACCATGTACTTTGGGAGTACTTGAAACAATTTGTCAATGACCACCACGATTGGGACGAATATCTAAAATTAGCTAGTTTTTCTTACAACACGAGCGTACATGAGGGAACGAAGTTCACCCCTCACGAATTGGTCTACGGGAGCGTCGCGCTTACTCCCGAAAGCGATCCCTTCCCCGAGGACGAGCGCGACGAAAGCTACGCTGGCTACTTACTCGAACTAAATGCGAAAATAAGCGAATCCCAGAGAGCCGCGCGTCGTAACCTGAATGCCGCGAAGGTTAGATCAAAGCGATACTATGATAAAAGGGTTAAGGCATGCAACTTTGAAGCGGGAGACCAGGTGTACATGCTTAAAGAACCTGTGAGAAATAAATTAAGTCCACAATACACCGGTCCCTACAAAATAGCGGACGTGCTAAGTAATAATAATGTTAAATTAGAGATAAGGCCAGGTAAATTGCGTATTATCCATATGGACAAACTGAAGAAGGCGGGGAATCGGAGCCCCACCACACGCCGTGCCCCACCACAACCAGAGCCGGGGGCGAGCGAGCAACCAAGCGGCAGTCGACACACGTCACCCCTTGAAGAAACATGGAGCCACAACGAATCTTAACGCTTTTACTGTTCCCGACGCTCAGCTTTGGCTTGACGGGCTATGACTGTGGAGGCAGCGGACTCAATATCACAACCTTGTCGCTGCTGGACGTCGGCGCCTGTAATGTCGAGGATATGGAGCCAGCGAGCACGGAGACGTACGTACAACTCATGCAGAGTTCCGATTTCGAGAGCTTGCCAATAATTCAATGCCGAATTGAAATCGACCGGACCATATACTACTGCGGCATGCACTCACACATATCAATTGTATCCGACGGTCGAAAGGTGTACATCAAAGAGATCGGCTGGCAAACCTGCCAGAAAATCCACGAGACTGGAACTCTCGCGCTGGGAACCGCCTTCGTGGATAGATTGATTGTAAACGCCACGAATCATAGGAGCGTCACTATGGCTGGACAAACGCACGCTGACGGCCGTTGTTCCGGAACGCAGTACACGGACGGATTCGGAGCATGGGAGAGCGTGGTAGTACAAGCATCCTTAAAGGTGGTATTGAGGACGTTTGAAGCACCATTCAAACGGTCAGCGAACTCATTAAATCTGCCATCTGGAACGCGCTGCCCCGTGCAACTGGGGAGCTGCGCCGATTTCGACGGTACGGAAACCTTCTGGAAAACACCGTCCGACGACAGCTGCCACTTCAACCAGTACGATATACTTTACGAGGGTATGGCCATAAAACTGTCGCCGAAGCCCAAACAAACTGCCCCAGTGGTATATACAGTGACCACCGGAGATACAACGTTCGCCTTGACAAAAACGACGGAATTCAACCTATGTGGCTATCGACTTTTCCAGACCGAGCACCCAAAGCTTGTTATATTGGAAACACAGCGAGGACGCACGTTCAAATCTAAGTCACAGATCTCAGTTAACAACTTAGATATATTCTCCTATGTGAATTCGAAATTCGTTTACGTGGAGAAACACGTGAAAACGCAACTTACCAGGCTTTACCACGACATTATGGAGCAGAAATGTGCATTAGAGCGTCAGATCCTCCAGAATGCGCTCTCATTGGCAACTATAGCCCCAGACGAAATGGCCTTCCGGATAATGAAAGCCCCTGGATACACGGCGGTCACAGCCGGAGAAGTCATCCATATTGTCCAATGCGTCCCAGTAGAATGCAAGCTGCGACATACCGAAGAGTGTTACAACGAGTTGCCAGTTACCTACCGCAATTCGTCACACTTTTTATTGCCACGCACCAGAATTCTGACCAGGACAGGAACACACAAAGACTGCAACGAGTTGCTTCCTGGCATGTACAAACTACACGGCAGTTGGTACCGAGTAGGCCTGAAGCCGATCGAGTCGCTTCCTCCGCCGACGATCCAGCCGCTTTCTACCCCCACGTGGAAATACGTCAGTCCGGACGCACTCGCCACCAGTGGAATCTACTCCGCGGACGATCTGAACCGACTGCGAGACCACATAATGTTCCCAGTCGAAAAGCCGTCTATGCTGAATACAATAGCGCGAGGGGCCTTAGGACAGGACGTCCCGAGCGGGAGTATTTCCTTGATGAATCTTCTCGACGAAAAGTCTTTAGATCGGATCGCTGAAAGCACAGGGAAGCGATTATGGCAAGGATTTATTACGTTTGGCTCGGCCAGCGCAGGAGTCTTGGCGTTATTCGTGATAGCCAGACTGATCAAGTTGGTGATCGATACAATCATCCACGGATACGCGTTGCACAGAATATACGGATGGAGCCTTCATATATTGGGAGCAGTATGGTCGTCGGTCACTAACCTTTTGCTGCATATGGGTAACCCAGCAACAAAAACCGACTCGCCTAGCAGGGAACGCCTCATGCCAATAGCTCAGAGCTCGACAGAAGACACACCGACGGCGCCCGAAATCGCCCCTAGTGCCGAAAAGGAAAAGTTTAGTGAGCATGTGCGGTCATACAGTGAACTCCAAAAATACTTACGCGAGGACGTAGTATAGAGACAAATAAGTGCGATAACTAATTACAAGCGTTAGAATATAAGACGAATAAACATAAGTAAAATAATTATAGCTCAAACCTTCTGCAACTCAACCTCTAGTAGAGCAGGGGAAATGCACGGCACCTGGCCCTGCATTTCTTCTTAGGGGGGGAGGTGTAACGTCAGGAGAGCCAACGTAAAAATTTCTTTTCCTTCCCCTTTTCCCACCTGCGCAGAAGCGCCACTATTCAAGCCAAAGTTGGCAACAACCGGCTCTCCTGCTGTTGACATATCACGCGTTGCGCCTTACCGCCAGTGAATATACACTGTAATAAATATAAGTAATAAAATTAAATAATAATAATAAATAAATCATGCTAACAATGAACCTAAATAATTGTAAAATTATTAATACTACAATAAGGCTCGCGTTGCTGTTGCGCATCATCTCCAGTCAGCCGCGCGCTGATTGGCCGACCAACGACCATTATAGATATGTGCGTCTGGTCTAGCTTTATAGGCTATGACCGTCGCGAGCGCCACGTGCTTTGGCGTACCCACGCCATCCGCCATCTTGCGCCACGTGCTTTGGCGTGCCCACGCCATCCGCCATCTTGCGCCACGAGCGTTGGCGTACCCACGCTACCGCCACGTTGCGCAACAGCGCCGCCGCAGGCACGCGTTACAACGCGCGGCCATGCTCGTTCACTCTTGTACGCGCCGTCGAGTAGTACACATCGTGCGAGTGTCAATCCAAATCCAATCCCAATTCCAATTCTAATTTTAAGTCAATTCTATTTCGTCTCAATCTAGTTAAGTTAATTAAGTGATCATTTGTATTCTAAATTTTGTATTGCTCTAAATTTAACCAAGTGTTACGCGAGTGTAATTCGATTCATGAATATTTGAATATAGTAAGTACAGTGTATTCGCCACGTGTCATTCATTGCATCATCCTTCCTATCGCCGCGAGAAATCGGAAGTGTTCGCGAGGCTAAAGAGGCAACGGGCATTAACAACTCAAACCTTATTTTACCGAATAATTAGCAGTTAAAGCGAGAATTCCAATCGTTTCCGGGGGCAAGGTGTTGTGCGTTATCCGCACTTACCACGAAGGAAACATTGGACTTCGAGCACGCGGTAATTCTAATCTTTTAATCTTTTAATTAAATACAATATACGCCTGGAGCCTCTGCCGAATGCCTAAAGCACGGAGGAATCGCGCGGGTCGTAACAACGCACTTCGGCGGCTTGAATACGACCTCCACGTGGCCGCGATTTACGATCATAACGCGATCATCGGCGAGGAAGTGAGTTACGACGGCGAGTACGAACTTCTCGTGCACGACCGCCTCTGGAGCGCCTTACCGGCCCCGTCCACCCCCGTAGCAGCTTACCAGGGAAGCAGTTTCGGACCACGCATCTCCCTCGAGGAGTATCTGCGCAGAGCGGACACCGAAAGGTAGGTGAAAATCATACATCAAGTTTTATTCCCGGTTGCTTTCGCGTTCCCATCTTGCATACGTTTCAGTAAAATATAGAGTATAAAGGAATTAGACGTGAATGAATATAAGAGTACTCGCGTTCAAGATTCTTTCGGGTTGCGTCACTCGTTTTGTTCGCGTCGACCGACCGTCGCATAGTTGCATCGCCCGACCGGAAGGGTTTTACGACCGACCCTTTTTTTGCCGCCCTTGCCACTTTCTCCTAAGGCATGTAGGGTTTTGAGCCGGTTTATCGCTACGCACGGAAATATTCCAGTTTCGTAATATCATTTTAATATTGAATATTCGCCGCGTAATATTAATTCCCGTTATTTGACGTAATGTGCCCGCCTTGCTTTCTCGAGCCACGAGATTCGCGCACTCACCCGGCCGCCGTATACAGATACCGTAGGAGCACGGTGCGTTGCCTTACCACGTTCGGATATCGACGCGTGGACGACGCTATCGCCGAGTTACTCCCTAATAGTGCCGAATATCTTTGCTTTCGATGTAAGGAGGAAATACCAGAGGGAACTCTTACGTATCGTCTTGAATTGGCCCACGCGTTCCAGTTCGGGTATACTTCCGCCCGGGATCATTGCGATTGCTGCCGCGCTAGTCTTGTAATAGTCCGCGACATTGAGCTCTGCCCTGACTGCACCGAAGTTTTTACTGTGTCTCTAGAAGTGCTCAGGGAATTAGGCAACGCTATAGAGAACATCTGCGGGCGATACTACCTCGACGAGACCAATCCCGCTCCCGACGGCATCCTATCGCGCCGGCTAACCAACTTCTCTGTTGCACTGATCCGCTTACAGTCTAATAATCGCCCAACGTCTGGTTAAACGCAACGTTAGCCGTGTAATTCACTGAAATTTCCTGAGAACTTAATAATTCGCCGCTGACATTATCGGAGAGGTTCCCGCGGATTTGAGCAGTATAATCAGGGTTTCGTACTCCTTAATTCCTTAATTCCTTAATTCTTCCGAACCGCTGTTGGCGATTTGCCGCTCGATCGCTGGCAGCGTCGCCGAGAGGCGAGCGTATTCCCGCCTTGGTCCAGTGCCACGTGGCGATTTGCTTTGGCAATCTCGCCACCGCCTGCGACGTAACACCTTCCGGATAATGAAAGCCCCTGGATACACGGCGGTCACAGCCGGAGAAGTCATCCATATTGTCCAATGCGTCCCAGTAGAATGCAAGCTGCGACATACCGAAGAGTGTTACAACGAGTTGCCAGTTACCTACCGCAATTCGTCACACTTTTTATTGCCACGCACCAGAATTCTGACCAGGACAGGAACACACAAAGACTGCAACGAGTTGCTTTCTGGCATGTACAAACTACACGGCAGTTGGTACCGAGTAGGCCTGAAGCCGATCGAGTCGCTTCCTCCGCCGACGATCCAGCCGCTTTCTACCCCCACGTGGAAATACGTCAGTCCGGACGCACTCGCCACCAGTGGAATCTACTCCGCGGACGATCTGAACCGACTGCGAGACCACATAATGTTCCCAGTCGAAAAGCCGTCTATGCTGAATACAATAGCGCGAGGGGCCTTAGGACAGGACGTCCCGAGCGGGAGTATTTCCTTGATGAATCTTCTCGACGAAAAGTCTTTAGATCGGATCGCTGAAAGCACAGGGAAGCGATTATGGCAAGGATTTATTACGTTTGGCTCGGCCAGCGCAGGAGTCTTGGCGTTATTCGTGATAGCCAGACTTATCAAGTTGGTGATCGATACAATCATCCACGGATACGCGTTGCACAGAATATACGGATGGAGCCTTCATATATTGGGAGCAGTATGGTCGTCGGTCACTAACCTTTTGCTGCATATGGGTAACCCAGCAACAAAAACCGACTCGCCTAGCAGGGAACGCCTCATGCCAATAGCTCAGAGCTCGACAGAAGACACACCGACGGCGCCCGAAATCGCCCCTAGTGCTGAAAAGGAAAAGTTTAGTGAGCATGTGCGGTCATACAGTGAACTCCAAAAATACTTATGCGAGGACGTAGTATAGAGACAAATAAGTGCGATAACTAATTACAAGCGTTAGAATATAAGACGAATAAACATAAGTAAAATAATTGTAGCTCAAACCTTCTGCAACTCAACCTCTAGTAGAGCAGGGGAAATGCACGGCACCTGGCCCTGCATTTCTTCTTAGGGGGGGAGGTGTAACGTCAGGAGAGCCAACGTAAAAATTTCTTTTCTTCCCCTTTTCCCACCTGCGCAGAAGCGCCACTATTCAAGCCAAAGTTGGCAACAACCGGCTCTCCTGCCGTTGACATATCGCGCGTTGCGCCTTACCGCCAGTGAATATACACTGTAATAAATATAAGTAATAAAATTAAATAATAATAATAAATAAATCACGCTAACAATGAACCTAAATAATTGTAAAATTATTAATACTACAATAAGGCTCGCGTTGCTGTTGCGCATCATCTCCAGTCAGCCGCGCGCTGATTGGCCGACCAACGACCATTATAGATATGTGCGTCTGGTCTAGCTTTATAGGCTATGACCGTCGCGAGCGCCACGTGCTTTGGCGTACCCACGCCATCCGCCATCTTGCGCCACGTGCTTTGGCGTACCCACGCCATCCGCCATCTTGCGCCGCGTGCTTTGGCGTGCCCACGCCATCCGCCATCTTGCGCCACGTGCGTTGGCGTACCCACGCTACCGCCACGTTGCGCAACAGCGCCGCCGCAGGCACGCGTTACAACGCGCGGCCATGCTCGTCCACTCTTGTACGCGCCGTCGAGTAGTACACATCGTGCGAGTGTCAATCCAAATCCAATCCCAATTCCAATTCTAATTTTAAGTCAATTCTATTTCGTCTCAATCTAGTTAAGTTAATTAAGTGATCATTTGTATTCTAAATTTTGTATTGCTCTAAATTTAACCAAGTGTTACGCGAGTGTAATTCGATTCATGAATATTTGAATATAGTAAGTACAGTGTATTCGCCACGTGTCATTCATTGCATCATCCTTCCTATCGCCGCGAGAAATCGGAAGTGTTCGCGAGGCTAAAGAGGCAACGGGCATTAACAACTCAAACCTTATTTTACCGAATAATTAGCAGTTAAAGCGAGAATTCCAATCGTTTCCGGGGGCAAGGTGTTGTGCGTTATCCGCACTTACCACGAAGGAAACATTGGACTTCGAGCACGCGGTAATTCTAATCTTTTAATTAAATACAATATACGCCTGGAGCCTCTGCCGAATGCCTAAAGCACGGAGGAATCGCGCGGGTCGTAACAACGCACTTCGGCGGCTTGAATACGACCTCCACGTGGCCGCGATTTACGATCATAACGCGATCATCGGCGAGGAAGTGAGTTACGACGGCGAGTACGAACTTCTCGTGCACGACCGCCTCTGGAGCGCCTTACCGGCCCCGTCCACCCCCGTAGCAGCTTACCAGGGAAGCAGTTTCGGACCACGCATCTCCCTCGAGGAGTATCTGCGCAGAGCGGACACCGAAAGGTAGGTGAAAATCATACATCAAGTTTTATTCCCGGTTGCTTTCGCGTTCCCATCTTGCATACGTTTCAGTAAAATATAGAGTATAAAGGAATTAGACGTGAATGAATATAAGAGTACTCGCGTTCAAGATTCTTTCGGGTTGCGTCACTCGTTTTGTTCGCGTCGACCGACCGTCGCATAGTTGCATCGCCCGACCGGAAGGGTTTTACGACCGACCCTTTTTTGCCGCCCTTGCCACTTTCTCCTAAGGCATGTAGGGTTTTGAGCCGGTTTATCGCTACTACGGAAATATTCCAGTTTCGTAATATCATTTTAATATTGAATATTCGCCGCGTAATATTAATTCCCGTTATTTGACGTAATGTGCCCGCCTTGCTTTCTCGAGCCACGAGATTCGCGCACTCACCCGGCCGCCGTATACAGATACCGTAGGAGCACGGTGCGTTGCCTTACCACGTTCGGATATCGACGCGTGGACGACGCTATCGCCGAGTTACTCCCTAATAGTGCCGAATATCTTTGCTTTCGATGTAAGGAGGAAATACCAAAGGGAACTCTTACGTATCGTCTTGAATTGGCCCACGCGTTCCAGTTCGGGTATACTTCCGCCCGGGATCATTGCGATTGCTGCCGCGCTAGTCTTGTAATAGTCCGCGACATTGAGCTCTGCCCTGACTGCACCGAAGTTTTTACTGTGTCTCTAGAAGTGCTCAGGGAATTAGGCAACGCTATAGAGAACATCTGCGGGCGATACTACCTCGACGAGACCAATCCCGCTCCCGACGGCATCCTATCGCGCCGGCTAACCAACTTCTCTGTTGCACTGATCCGCTTACAGTCTAATAATCGCCCAACGTCTGGTTAAACGCAACGTTAGCCGTGTAATTCACTGAAATTTCCTGAGAACTTAATAATTCGCCGCTGACATTATCGGAGGGGTTCCCGCGGATTTGAGCAGTATAATCAGGGTTTCGTACTCCTTAATTCCTTAATTCCTTAATTCTTCCGAACCGCTGTTGGCGATTTGCCGCTCGATCGCTGGCAGCGTCGCCGAGAGGCGAGCGTATTCCCGCCTTGGTCCAGTGCCACGTGGCGATTTGCTTTGGCAATCTCGCCACCGCCTGCGACGTAACAATAGACCGTATAAAAAGGTCGATAGTCTCCTAGAGAAAATAATATCATGCAGTCCTATCTCTGCATCTACGTCAATGACGATAGGATTTGGCAGTGCGTAAAAAGAAGTATTTTCTTCGCGTAAATATTCTAAGAATGCCGCAAATGCTTCGGAGCAGGGATCGCAGTCGGTTACCTCACGCCAGAGAGCTAATTTAGTACCCCAAAAATTGCAAAGCCTTTCTTTCCGAGTAGTCCCAACATTAATATAATGCCTTAAGATAGCGGTGAATTGTAGTTGATCACAATTGAGATTATACCGGGATTTACACTCTAGGCATATGAGATTGGCAGAATTTGTATCGGTAGCTATGCCGACAAGACCATACCCGAATTCGACTACACATCGAGAGATACTTATTTGGTGATTAAAGACGGCGACTGGATTTGTTCTCTTTTGATGCGAGCCTTCCGATCGTCCTCTGCACATAACGCGATTCACAAATAGGAAATGGAAATTCACTTATCTTTCGTTGGCCCGGTTCCTGGATTCGGGCTTTTAATTCTCGCTGTCGGCTTGGCGGGTCTCGGGATGCACACTAGGATGCGGGGCGTCTGGAGACAACGTTGCTGGATTCGGGGGACTTGGAGCCCAAAGGTTATTCTTGAAATGGGCTTCGTATTCTGGCTGGTAGATTTCTTCACACCCCGAGCAATTCACTCAAATCACCGGTGAGCGCGGATTTAATTTCGTATAGAGTTCGACGAATCGCACGCTGATGTCCGGCGCGGTTTTTGCGTTTATTCGGCATCGAAAGTGACCATGAAGGTAAATGTTGCTTCCTTAAGTTACGAATATAAGATTGAACTTTCTATCGCGATGAGAACCTGTAACCCTCTGTGGGGAGTAGTGCGGGTGGACGCACAACTTGCTAGCCAAGAGGCGGGACAGGTTGTCAGATATCTTGTAATTTAACGACTTAAAATGCGTGAGAAGCGATACCTCTCTTGGGGAGTAGTGCGGGGGGAGTGGACGCACAACTTGCTAGCCAAGAGAGCAAGCACGGCTTCCCGGATCGCTTGTTATTTGATTAAATTACGCGTGGTCACTCTACCTCGCGAACTCTGTCGATTATACGTTTCGCTAGGATGGGTGGAAGGACTTGAATTTATTAATTGTTTGACACTAATCACTTTTCATATATATATTGTAAGATATTCAATTACAAGATTAACTAATACAAAGATTGATTAAATTGTAAAACACGTTTAAAATTAGATTTATTAGAGCTTGAATTTAAATTGAATGATGTTAAATTCACTAGTACTATAATAGAATTGGAATTGATTTGAAATTGTATTCGAGTTACTTCTTAACACTAGAATTGGAATTGTTTTGAAATTGTATTCGAGTTACTTCTTAACACTAGAATTGGAATTGATTTGAAAGAGGGAGTTCACGGACTGGAGGTCCTCTCCAGTCGGATTCGCGAGATGAACTGTCTACAGTCAGCCGTGCACTGAAGTGCTTCGATTCGGCGGCTCGAAACTGCGGCGACGCTATGGTGGGGTGCGCGCTCGATGTGGGAGGCGCTGGTGGTGGGAGTGCGGCGCTCGCGTGAGAGGCTAGGGGCGTACCACGTCTGTTCCTTGCTTCATGTTATAAAAATTTATCATTATAAAATTGAAAAGAGTAATACCTTTACAATAGGGAATAAAATTATTAATTAATTCATTTATTCTGACGCGACAGACGTGACACCCCCCCCCCCTTATAATAGAAATGGAGGCACTCCGACCGACATTTCTCATCTTAATCCTAAGCACAAAAAGGTATAAAGATATAAATCATAAATGATCAAATATTAGCTAAGATATTACCTAAAGATTTTAGCAGATACAATTTTTACATTACTTTATAACAACGTATAACTTAGTATTTCTTACATTCGTTCGTTTTCGTGAAGATATTTTCGCAATTCTGTGTACGATTGTTCCGGCACTGTTTTCACTTCACTATCCTTTTCTTGAGGGGTCGGCGCTGATGTTTCTTCTTGCCGTCTTTCTTCCTCGTTCGTTACCTTAGTCTTGCTGGATTTTCCCAGGAATAGCAGGAGGTGAGTTACTGACGACCAGATAGCTCCGATTAAATGGATACTCCAGGCATAGATCGAGTGTAGAGCATAACCATGGATTATTGTGTCCACTAACAGTTTAATAGTTCTGCCAATTATGAATAATGCCAAGACACCAGCGCTCGCCGATCCAAATGTGATAAAACCATCCCAGAGTTTTCTACCTGCGTTCTCTGCGATATGGTCTAGTGAGGCTTCGTCCAAGAGGTTAAGCATTGCTACAGTTCCCTTGGATATTTCTCGGCCCATTGCGCCACGCGCAATTGTATTAAGCATCGAGGGTTTCTCTACAGGAAACATAATATGATCCCTGAGTCGATCCAGGTCTTCAGGTGTGTAGATCCCGCTGGTGGCTAATGCATCAGGGCTCACATACTTCCACGAAGGTTTGGTGAGTGGTTGTATGGTTGGCGGGGGTAGCGATTCCGTTATACTACCTGTCAATCTGTACCAGGTGGTATCAATCTTATAGAGATTGGGTAGCGACTCGTTGCAGTCTTTGGGTGTGCCCGTCTTCGTGAGGATACGTGATCTTGGTTAGGTATAGTGAGTGATTTCGATAAGTCACTGGGAGTTCGTTGTAACAATTGTCGGTGCGTCGTAGTTTACAATCCACCGGTATACATTTTATTATATGAATAACTTCACCGGCAGTGACTGCAGTATAACCCGGTGTTTTCATGATTCCATTTCGTCTAGAGCGATGCTGGATAGTGAGAGGGCGTTTTGCAGGATTTGTTTCTCTAGGGCACATTTTTGCTCCATTATATCCTTGTACAATCGTGTTAATTGTGTTTTAATATGCTTCTCTACATATACAAACTTAGAGTTAACATATGAGAAGATATCTAAATTGTCTACAGAGGTTTTAATTTTAGATTGGAAGGATCTTCCAGGCTGCGTCTCGAAAATGAGTAGTTTGGAGTGTTCCGTGTGGTATAACTTGTATCCGCAAAGATTTGTCTCTGTAGTTTTGGCTAATGCGAAGGTGGTATCCTTGGTGGTCACTATATATTTCGGGTGCTTGCTCGTATTTCTTTGATGATAATTTCGTTGCTGTACCCTCGTATAAAATATCATACTTGTTGAAATGGCAACCGTCTGTGTAGGAGAGATTCCAAAATGTCTCCGTACCGTCCCAGTCATTGCAGCCTCCTTGCGCTGATGGACACTGGGTTCCTGAAGGCAGATTCACTTTACTTATCGATCTTTTAAAAGGCATCGTGAACGTGCGTAGAGTTATTTCGATGGCTGCTTGCAACGTTCTTCCAAGTTCCGTAGCCGTCCGTATATTGCGTGCCTGCGCAGCGACCATCAGTAAAGGCTTGTCCTGCCAGCGTTACGCTGCGATGGTTGGTGGCGTTATTTATTAGCTGGTCAACGAAAGCGGTGCCAATGGCCAAGGATCCGGTTTCGTGTATCTTTTCGCAGTTGTATGCTCCGATTTCTTTTACATATTGTTTTCGATCCTCGGTTACTATTGAGACATGTGAGTGCATTCCGCAGTAATATATTGTTCGGTCGATCTTAACCTTGCACTGCAGAGATTGTCTCGTATTCGGCTGTCTGAAGTAGTTGTATATGAACAGATGTTTTGACTGGTTCGATAACTTCCACGTCGCAGTCTCCTACGTCAAGGAGGGAGAGAGTAGTAATGTTGAGTCCCGTTCCGCCACAGTCATATCCTGTGAGGCCGTGGACTGTTGCTGGTAAGAAGATGCAGGCGATGGTAACGATTATCGACATGTTGATTTGTCTGGGGTCCGTCGGTAACTGACTAAAGCAGCACACTCCTTACTCCTCGAAGTGCCGTCTGGTGGGGAGTCGGCTGTGGTGGGGCTCCGATTCCCCGGTCGCTTTAACTTATCTATGTGTACAACGCGCGTTTTTCCTGATTTTAACGCAATTCTTACATTATTATTTTTGAAAATCTCTAATATTTTATGCGGGCCAGAATACTGGTCGGACAGTTTATTCTTCCTTAGTTCGTTAAGTAAATATATGATCGCCTATACAAAAGTTTGTCTGCAAGTTTCTCGCTTGTCGTAATATTTCCTAGATTTTATTTTTGCATTTATTAAATTACGTCTGGCCATTGCCTGAGCCTCAGAAATTTTATTATATAGTTCCGTTAGGTAACGCGTATAACTTTCGTTTTCGTCGTCGCCTGGCGCTGGTTCGCTAGTAGGGGTTCTCGCTAACCTATCATAAACTAACTCATGGGGAGTGAATAATGTCCCTTCGTGTACGCTGGTGTTATATGATGTCACGTCTGTCGCGTCAGAATAAACGAATAAATTAATAATTTTATGCCCTATGGTAAAAATGTTACTCTTTTCAAATTTATAGAGATAATTTTTGTATAGCACGGAACAAGGAATAGACGTGATACGTCCCTAGGCCACCGCGAGCCCCACCAGGGCAACTCTCTGGCCTCCCACGCGAGCGCCGCACTCCCACCGCCAGCGCTTCCCACATTGGGCGCGCACCCCACCATAGCGTCGCCGCAGTTTTCGAGCCGCCGAATCGAAGCACACATCAGAGCACGGCCGACTGCGTTCAGTTCATCCAGCGAATCCGACTGGTGTAACGTCAGGAGAGCCAACGTAAAAATTTCTTTTCCTTCCCCTTTTCCCACCTGCGCAGAAGCGCCACTATTCAAGCCAAAGTTGGCAACAACCGGCTCTCCTGCCGTTGACATATCACGCGTTGCGCCTTACCGCCAGTGAATATACACTGTAATAAATATAAGTAATAAAATTAAATAATAATAATAAATAAATCATGCTAACAATGAACCTAAATAATTGTAAAATTATTAATACTACGATAAGGCTCGCGTTGCTGTTGCGCATCATCTCCAGTCAGCCGCGCGCTGATTGGCCGACCAACGACCATTATAGATATGTGCGTCTGGTCTAGCTTTATAGGCTATGACCGTCGCGAGCGCCACGTGCTTTGGCGTACCCACGCCATCCGCCATCTTGCGCCACGTGCTTTGGCGTACCCACGCCATCCTCCATCTTGCGCCACGTGCGTTGGCGTACCCACGCTACCGCCACGTTGCGCAACAGCGCCGCCGCAGGCACGCGTTACAACGCGCGGCCATGCTCGTTCACTCTTGTACGCGCCGTCGAGTAGTACACATCGTGCGAGTGTCAATCCAAATCCAATCCCAATTCCAATTCTAATTTTAAGTCAATTCTATTTCGTCTCAATCTAGTTAAGTTAATTAAGTGATCATTTGTATTCTAAATTTTGTATTGCTCTAAATTTAACCAAGTGTTACGCGAGTGTAATTCGATTCATGAATATTTGAATATAGTAAGTACAGTGTATTCGCCACGTGTCATTCATTGCATCATCCTTCCTATCGCCGCGAGAAATCGGAAGTGTTCGCGAGGCTAAAGAGGCAACGGGCATTAACAACTCAAACCTTATTTTACCGAATAATTAGCAGTTAAAGCGAGAATTCCAATCGTTTCCGGGGGCAAGGTGTTGTGCGTTATCCGCACTTACCACGAAGGAAACATTGGACTTCGAGCACGCGGTAATTCTAATCTTTTAATTAAATACAATACGCCTGGAGCCTCTGCCGAATGCCTAAAGCACGGAGGAATCGCGCGGGTCGTAACAACGCACTTCGGCGGCTTGAATACGACCTCCACGTGGCCGCGATTTACGATCATAACGCGATCATCGGCGAGGAAGTGAGTTACGACGGCGAGTACGAACTTCTCGTGCACGACCGCCTCTGGAGCGCCTTACCGGCCCCGTCCACCCCCGTAGCAGCTTACCAGGGAAGCAGTTTCGGACCACGCATCTCCCTCGAGGAGTATCTGCGCAGAGCGGACACCGAAAGGTAGGTGAAAATCATACATCAAGTTTTATTCCCGGTTGCTTTCGCGTTCCCATCTTGCATACGTTTCAGTAAAATATAGAGTATAAAGGAATTAGACGTGAATGAATATAAGAGTACTCGCGTTCAAGATTCTTTCGGGTTGCGTCACTCGTTTTGTTCGCGTCGACCGACCGTCGCATAGTTGCATCGCCCGACCGGAAGGGTTTTACGACCGACTCTTTTTTGCCGCCCTTGCCACTTTCTCCTAAGGCATGTAGGGTTTTGAGCCGGTTTATCGCTACGCACGGAAATATTCCAGTTTCGTAATATCATTTTAATATTGAATATTCGCCGCGTAATATTAATTCCCGTTATTTGACGTAATGTGCCCGCCTTGCTTTCTCGAGCCACGAGATTCGCGCACTCACCCGGCCGCCGTATACAGATACCGTAGGAGCACGGTGCGTTGCCTTACCACGTTCGGATATCGACGCGTGGACGACGCTATCGCCGAGTTACTCCCTAATAGTGCCGAATATCTTTGCTTTCGATGTAAGGAAGAAATACCAGAGGGAACTCTTACGTATCGTCTTGAATTGGCCCACGCGTTCCAGTTCGGGTATACTTCCGCCCGGGATCATTGCGATTGCTGCCGCGCTAGTCTTGTAATAGTCCGCGACATTGAGCTCTGCCCTGACTGCACCGAAGTTTTTACTGTGTCTCTAGAAGTGCTCAGGGAATTAGGCAACGCTATAGAGAACATCTGCGAGCGATACTACCTCGACGACACCAATCCCGCTCCCGACGGCATTTTATCGCGCCGGCTAACCAACTTCTCTGATCCGCACTGATCCGCTTACAGTCTAATAATCGCCCAACGTCTGGTTAAACGCAACGTTAGCCGTGTAATTCACTGAAATTTCCTGAGAACTTAATAATTCGCCGCTGACATTATCGGAGGGGTTCCCGCGGATTTGAGCAGTATAATCAGGGTTTCGTACTCCTTAATTCCTTAATTCCTTAATTCTTCCGAACCGCTGTTGGCGATTTGCCGCTCGATCGCTGGCAGCGTCGCCGAGAGGCGAGCGTATTCCCGCCTTGGTCCAGTGCCACGTGGCGATTTGCTTTGGCAATCTCGCCACCGCCTGCGACGTAACATATTTCTGGTGACAGCGGTGGGATACGTTAATCGGAGGAATCGAAAAATTTCGACACATCCTACCGACCCGCGTCATATTCGCGCTGTAGCTGTTTCTTATGCTTCGTACACCGGTAAAGGGCGAGAAAGAAACGGACATGACCACGCGCGCTCAAAAGGGAAAGCTCGCGAGCGACGACGCAGAGATGACCTCCGTAGACAGGCCGGGTGCCCCTAAAACTAAGTATACCGACAGCGAATTCGATGTCATGCAAGCCAACATGGCCAAGCGCGCCGCACAATTACAAGCCGACGCCGACGCATTACAACGGGAAAGAGAAGAAATTCGGGCGGAGAGCGCAGCGCTTCGAAGAGACCGCGCTGAAGCGGAACAGAGTCGAACCGCCGTGCGCGAGATGAATAATATGCTTGCTGCAATGCGCGCTGAATTGAATAACATTCGCCACGAAATCGAGACACGACGCGACCCACCACCGCGAAGCCCTAGCCTTCCCGCTGGGCAACGGTTCACGGAAACGCCCGCCCCTTTTGGCGAGCTGAATGAGTCGGGCACGGAACTCCCTCCCGCGCCGAAGATAACTTATCGCGAGGCGACCGAGTTCGTTCCAATTTTTGATGGTTATAACATCCCTTTGTCGAAATTCCTCGGAGCGTGCAGGCAAGCGCGCGACATCCTGCCGCCTCATTTCGAGAGACCCCTCACGCGTTTACTGGTAGCGAAATTGCGCGGCCACGCTCACTCAGCCGTCGCCGACGAACCGTGCGACACAGTGACACAACTGTCAGATTTATTAAATAGTGCCTTCGGCTCGATAAAAAGTGTTGCGCAATACCGCGGGGAATTGACCGCTGTGCACCTCAAATCGGGAGAGCATATGCTAGATTACATCGACCGCGTCAAGGAACTCCGAGCCTCCATAAGGGACGGAGAACGTCGGGCCCACGGTACGATAGATTCCGCGACGAACCGGGAGATAGACGAACTCACCGCTTCATGTTTCTGTGAGGGTCTGCCCACCCCACTACGTTTACAACTCAAACCGGAACATTTTTACCAGCCGTTCGAGGCATTTGCCGCCGCGAAGATTATAGCCAAGCGTGATGAGATAGAACGGCAGCGTTACGGAATGCCGCCCCGTCAAGGGCTGAGCCCAAACAAACAAACCCTCAGCGCAAACCGTCGTTTCCCCGAAACAGGTGCGGGGCCTAGCCTGCGCTACAGGCAGCCCGCACCGCCGGAACGACGACGCTCGCCGCCGCGACTCGACGCATACAGAGACCGCGATCGGAACTATGCACCGCGCTACCCCTCCGAGTGGGTCGAGCGCCGCGACGAAGTAAGACGAACTGCGCCGCTTTACGAGAAACGCGAATCGCCTAGATCGGGGGGAGGCGACAGAGGGCCGCGCGATTACGGATCGCAGCTTAACGATAAATGGTACAGATATTGCAAAAATCGCGGCCATGAAATCGAGGAATGTCGGAAACGACAATATAATAACAGTCGCCTCAACGAACCGGGAAACGGTCGGGATCCGCCCCGTGGGTCGGACGCAGCGCGCGCGGATCCTCCAAGGAGTACGCGTCCGGTGAACGTCGTGGAGACGACCGAAGAAGCGTCAGGATCGCAATCTTAAATCCGCAAGAGTATTCACACGCCCCCACTATAATATTGTCCGCGCGTGGCTTAATCAAGGAAACTAATTTCATGGTCGACACAGGAGCGGCACCGAATCTAATAAAAGAGCGCTGCTTACATCCCGAGACTCCGGTATTCAAACGCGATACAATATACCTGACTGGAATCACCGAAGGCAGGCTGGAAACTCTCGGGTCGGCTCGTATAGAATTTATGGGCCACAAGATAACCCTACACGTGGTACCTGACCATTTCCCCATCGTCCAGGAAGGAATCCTAGGATCAGAATTCCTGCGCGATAACGCCAAAATCGATTTCGGGCGAAAACAGATAGAGTGGCAAGGAATACGCCTGCCTTTTGCCCGACGGGAAACTATCGTAATACCAGGTCGCTGCCGCGCCACGTTTTGTATGAACGTCGCGAACCCAGAAATAGCAGTCGGTTATATCCCGCGACTTAGAGTCTGCGATGGGGTATACCTCGGCGAAGCGGTCGTGACTAATCGCAACGGAAGGGCATATTCGCAAATAATCAATTCGACCGAATCCGATAAAGAAATCGCCATTCCTACTATCCAACTCAAGGAGATCGAATCAATCTCACGGGACCTCCGTAGGGAAGAGTCCTCTCTTAATTGCGGGGTTATAGGAAGTAGAATCCAGGAAGTAGAATCGAATTCAGAAAGAATCTCAGCGATTCGAACGCTCCTTCGTTTAGAGCACCTCAGTCAGGTGGAGACAGAGCATGTCGGTAGGCTCATCGAAAAAAACCCAGATCTTTTCCATGTTACGTCGCAGGCGAGACGTGCTACGCGTGGAGCGAGTCTGCTCGCACTGGCCTGCGTGTTGGTTTTTTTGCAAAATAACTTGACCGGATTACTGATATAAATTGCGGTTGTATAATCCGTATAGAAAAGTCGATAGTCTCCTGGAAAAGACGATATCATGCGGTCCTATCTCTGCGTCTACGTCAATGACGGTAGGATTCGGTAAATCGTAAAAAGAAGTACTTTCTTCGCGTAAATATTCCAGAAATGCCACGAATGCCTCGGAGCAGGGATCGCAGTCGGTTACCTCGCGCCAAATAGCCAATCCAGTGCCGCAAGAATTGCAAAGCCTTTCTTCTCGAGTAGTCCCAACGTTAATATAATGTCTTAAGATAGCGGTGAATTGTTGATCGAAATTATACTGGGATTTACACTCTAGGCATATAAGACTGGCGGAATTTGTATCGGTAGCTATACCGACAAGACCATAACCGAATTCGACTACACACCGAGAGATACTTATTTGGTCGTTAAAGACGGCGGCTGGATGTGTTCTTTCCTGACGCGAGCTTCCCGATCGTCCTCTGCACATAACGCGTTTCACGAACAAGAAATGAAAATTCACTTACCTTTCGTTGGCCCGGTTCCTGGATTCGGGCTTCCGATTCTCGTTGTCGGCCTGGCGGGTCTCGGGATGCACACTAGGATGCGGCGTTGCTGGATTCGGAGGACTTGGAGCCCACAGGCTGTTCTCGAAATACGCTTCGTATTCCGGCTGGTAGGTTTCTTCACACCCGAGCAGTTCACTCAAATCACCGGTGAGCGCGGATTTAATTTCGTATAAGGCGCGGCGAATTGCACGCTGACGTCCGGCACGGTTTTTACGATTCTTAGGCATCGGGAGTGACCATGAAGGGAAAATACTACTTCCCTTACAAGTTACGAGTATTAAATTGAACTTTCTAACGCGATGACAATCTGTAACCCTCTGTGGAGAGTAGTGCGGGTGGACGCACAACTTGCTAGCCAAGAGGCGGGACAGGTTATCAGATATTTCGTAATTTGACGGTTTAAAAGTGCGTGAGAAGCGATACCTCTCTTGGGGGTAGTGCGGGTGGACGCACAACCTGCTAACCAAGAGACCAAGCACGGCCTCCCTGGACGCTTGCGTTTGATTGAATTTCGCGTGGTCACTCTACCTCGCGAACTCTGTCGATTGTACGTTTCGCTAGGAGGGGTGGAAGGGTTTGGATTTATTAATTATTTAACACTGATCACTTTTCACTTATATATATATATATTGTAGAATATTCAGATACAAGATTAATACAGAGATTGATTAAATTGTAAACGCTTTTACAGTTAAGTTTAAATTGAATGATGTTAATAAAATTGAATTGATTCGAATTTATTTCTTAACACTAGAATTGGAATTGATTTGAGTTAACACTTAGAATTGGAATTGATTCGAAATTATTCTCTTAGCACTAGAATTGGAATTAGTTTGAAGTTATTTCCTACTACTAGAATTGGAATTGATTTCTCTTAACACTAGAAATTGAATTGGAAGAGGGAGTTCACGGACTGGAGGTCCTCTCCAGTCGTATTCGCGGGATGAACTGAACGCAGTCGGCCGTGCACTGATGTGCTTCGATTCGGCGGCTCGAAACTGCGGCGACGCTATGGTGGGGTGCGCGCCCAATGTGGGAAGCGCTGGCGGTGGGAGTGCGGCGCTCGCGTGGGAGGCCAGAGAGTTGCCCTGGTAGGGCTCGCGGTGGCCTAGGGACGTATCACGTCCATTCCTTGTTCCGTGCTATACAAAAGTTATCTCTATAAATTTGAAAAGAGTAACATTTTTACCATAGGGCATAAAATTATTAATTTATTCGTTTATTCTGACGCGACAGACGTGACACCCCCCCCTTATAATAGAAATGGTGGCACTCCGACCGACATTTCTCATCGTAATCCTAAGTACAAAAGATATAAAGATATAAAAGATATAATAAATCATCAAATATCAGCTAAGATATTACCTAAAGGTTTTAGGAGATACAAATTTTTTTTTTTTTTTTTACATTATTTTATAACAACGCTTAATTTAGTGTTTCTTACATTCGGTCGTTTTCATGGAGATATTTTCGCAACTCTGCGTACGATTGTTCCGGCACTGTTTTCACTTCACTATCCTTTTCTTGAGGGGATGGCGCTGATGCTTCTTCTTGCCGTCCTTCTTCTTCGTTCGTTATCTTAGTTTTGCTGGATTTTCCCAGGAATAGCAGGAGGTGAGTTACTGACGACCAGATAGCTCCGATTAAATGGATACTCCAGCCATAGATCGAGTGTAGAGCATAGCCATGGATTATCGTGTCCACTAACAGTTTAATAGTTCTGCCGATTATGAATAGTGCCAAGACACCAGCACTCGCCGATCCAAATGTGATAAAACCATCCCAGAGTTTTCTACCTGCGTTTTCTGCGATATGGTCTAATGAGGCTTCGTCCAAGAGGTTGAGCATTGCTATAGTTCCCTTGGGTATTTCTCGGCCCATTGCGCCACGCGCAATTGTATTAAGCATTGAAGGTTTCTCTACAGGAAACATAATATGGTCTCTGAGTCGATCCAAGTCTTCAGATGTGTAGATCCCGCTGGTGGCCAATGCATCAGGGCTCACATACTTCCACGAAGGTTTGGTGAGTGGTTGTATGGTTGGTGGGGGTAGCGATTCCGTTATACTACCTGTCAATCTGTACCAGGTGGTATCAATCTTATAGAGATTGGGTAGCAACTCGTTGCAGTCTTTGGGTGTGCCCGTCTTTGAGAGGATGCGCGATCTTGGTTGCAGGTATAATGAGTGATTTCGATAAGTCACTGGGAGTTCGTTATAACAATTGTCGGTGCGTCGTAATTTACATTCCACCGGTATGCACTTTATTATGTGGATAACCTCACCGGCGGTGACTGCAGTATAACCCGGTGTTTTCATGATTCTGAATGCCATTTCGTCTGGAGCGATGCTGGATAGTGAGAGGGCGTTTTGCAGGATTTGTTTCTCCAGGGCACATTTTTGCTCCATTATATCCTTGTATAATCGTGTTAGTTGTGTTTTAATATGTTTCTCTACGTATACAAACTTAGAGTTAACATATGAGAAGATATCTAGATTGTCTACAGAAGTTTTAGTTTTAGATTGGAAGGATCTTCCGGGCTGCGTCTCAAAAATCAGTAACTTGGGATGTTCCGTGTGGTATAATTTGTATCCGCAAAGATTTGTCTCTGTAGTTTTGGCTAATGCGAAGGTGGTATCCTTGGTGGTCACTGTATATACTTCGGGTGCTTGCTCGTATTTCTTGGGTGATAATTTTGTTGCTGTACCCTCGTATAGAATATCATACTTGTTGAAATGGCAACCGTCTGTGTAGGGAAGACTCCAAAATGTCTCCGTGCCGTCCCAGTCATTGCAGCCTCTTTGCGCTGATGGACACTGGGTTCCCGAAGGCAGATTCACTTTACCTATCGATCTTTTAAAAGGCATCGTGAACGTGCGCAGAGTTATTTCAACGGCTGCTTGCACCACGACGTTCTCCCAGGTTCCGTAGCCGTCCGTATATTGTGTGCCTGCGCAGCGACCATCAGTGAAAGCTTGTCCTGCCAGTGTTACGCTGCGATGGTTAGTGGCATTATTTATTAGCCGGTCAACGAAAGCGGTGCCAATGGCCAAGGATCCGGTTTCGTGTATCTTTTGGCAGTTGTATGCTCCGATTTCCTTCACATATTGTTTTCGACCCTCGGTTACTATTGAGACATGTGAGTGCATTCCGCAGTAATATATTGTTCGGTCGATCTTAACCTTGCACTGGTATGCAGAGATTGTCTCGTATTCGGCCGTCTGGAGTAGTTGTATATGGACAGAAGTTTTGACTGGTTCAATATCTTCCACGTCGCAGTCTCCTACGTCAAGGAGGGAGAGAGTGGTAATGTTGAGTCCCGTTCCACCGCAGTCATATCCTGTGAGGCAGTAGACTGTTGCTGGTAAGAAGATGCAGGCGATGGTAACGATTATCGACATGTTGACTTGTCTGGGGTCCGTCGGTAACTGACTGCAGCAGCACACTCCTTACTCCTCGAAGTGCCATCTGGTGGGGAGTCAGTTGTGGTGGGGCTCCGATTCCCCGGTCGCTTTAACTTATCTACGTGTACAACGCGCGTTTTTCCTGATTTCAACGCAATTTTTACATTATTATTTTTGAAAATCTCTAAGATTTTATGCGGGCCAGAATACTGGTCGGACAGTTTATTCTTCCTAGGTTCGCTAAGTAAATATACTTGGTCGCCTATACAAAAGTTTCTCTGCACCGTTCGCTTGTCGTAATATTTCTTAGATTTTATTTTAGCGTTTATCAAATTACGTCTGGCCATTGCCTGAGCCTCGGAAATTCTATTATATAGCTCCGTTAGGTAACGCGTATAACTTTCGTTTTCGTCGTCGTCTGGCGCCGGTTCGCTAGTAGGGGTCCTTGCCAACCTACCATAAACTAACTCATGGGGAGTGAATAATGTCCCTTCGTGTACGCTGGTGTTGTATGAGAATCTTGCTAGCCTAAGATGACAGTCCCAGTCGCTATGTTTATTCACAAACTGCTTTAAGTATTCCCATAGAACTTGATGGGAGCGCTCTATAGAACCGTTCGATTGCGGTCGATACGCTGTGGTTTTGTAATGTTTTATCCGGAATTTCCGTGCAATATTTCGCATTAGATTATTAAGGAAATGTGTCCCCTGGTCTGTCAATAGAGCTTTCGGAGCACCGTGAATACATATGAACTCATTCGTAAATGCTTCGGCTACGTCGATTGCCGCGGGATTTTTTAAAGGAACGGCTATTGAATATTTCGTCAACAAATCTTGAATAGTTAAAATATAAGAGTTTCCGGCGGAGGTTGTCGGCAACGGTCCCATGATATCCATAGAAACCTTATCGAACGCCCTATCGGGTGTATCCGTTAAAATCATTGGTTGTCTCGGTTTTATTCGGACTAGTTTTTTAATATGGCATTCCTGACAGTTATTTATTACGTTCTGTATATCTCGTTTCATGCCGGGCCACTGATATCTCGTTTTTAATCGATTGTACGTTTTAGTTATGCCTTTGTGTCCGCCCATTGCAGAGGCGTGGCACTCTTTAATTATTTCGTCGCGGTTTTCGCTATTAGGTATACTGGTTAAGTTATTACAAATTGTGATTTTCGTTCCTTCGTCCCAGAAGGTATCCCTGAGCATTCTATATATTGTTCGCCATTCTATCGTGCCTACGTTACTTTTACAAATCGATAATGTCGCTAAGTCTAATTCTCGAGTTGCATCGACTAACGAGCCTATTGCAGTTCGAAGGGCTTGCATTTCTGTTAGCGCGGAGATTCCCTTTCCTTGTTCAATTACCATGGCGATTATGTAACGTTTTTTGTCGCGTGTTACCTTTACTTTTCCTATCGATAATTCATTCATGGCAGGATATCTGTTACTTTCTTTTAGGTCGAATGCTCCTTTGTCTAGGGGATCACCGGTTTGAGATACGAATATCGCTAAATTATCTTTTCTCCAAGACAAACGTTCGTTCGTTTCGTTTAAAAATCGTCTCTTCAAAAGGGGTATTGACTCTGTCTACGAGCGGTTCATTTTCGGAGTCGTCGTCGGAGTCGGTCTCGTCATGGTCGTCATTGTCTGAATCTAGTTCCGTGCTCGCTTTATCGCTCTGTGGAATGTCGGCATGTGATCCGCTCGACTCTTGAGCGTTATCTTTGTTTATGTTACTGAAGAGGGATTCGTCTGAATCGTCGCTGAGCGGTGCCGCATGTTTCTGCGGTCGGACTGGGAGAATCGGATTACGGGAGAGTGCGTCAGCGTTGGCATTTATCTTTCCTGCTTTATAGATTACTTCGTATTCGTATTCAGCTAATTTAAGACGCCATCGAATTAAACGTGAGGTCGGATCTTTTACCGAGTGAAGCCAGGTTAATGGTTTATGATCCGTAACTAATTTGAATTTTTGCCCATATAAGTAAGGGCGGAAATGATTTACGCAGTATACTATTGCCAATAGCTCCTTCTCGATAGTTGAATAATTTTGTTCGGCGGTGTTCAGTATACGCGTATTGCATAAGCTATGGGTAGATCTTTTCCTATTTCGCCTTGACTGAGTACTCCTCCTACAGCGCTTTTGGAAGCATCGGTCGTGACAATGAATGGACGCGTGAAATCGGGGTATTGTAGTAACGGTTCGGTACACAGAGCTGTTTTTAAATAATCAAAAGCGCGTTCCTGTGATTCCAGCCATTGGAAAGGTGTGTCTTTTTTCAATAATTGAGTGAGCGGTTTCGCGACCTTAGAAAAGTCAGGGATAAATCGCCTGTAATAGCCGGCGAGGCCTAAGAATTGTTTAATGTTTTTAACGTTGGCTGGTCGCGGAAATCTTTCTACTGCCTTTGTTTTCTCGGGGTCAGGACGTACCCCGTCTTTTGTGATTACGTGTCCGAGGTATGTTACCTCTTTCCGCAAAAATTCACACTTGTCTGGCTGCAATCGCAGTTTCGCGGCTCGCAGTCTCTTCGCCAACTTATTAAATTTCGCTTCGTGTTCCTTCAGGGAACTAGCATATATTACGATATCATCGAGGTAAACAAATAATTCTATTCCTTGGAGTCCGGTCAGCACTTGATCCATAAGCCTTTGGAAAGTCGCGGGAGCGTTTTTTAATCCAAACGGCATTCGTTTGAAATGGTAGTGCCCATAGGGCGTAGAAAAGGCTGTTTTCGGTGCGTCGGCTTCGTGCATGGGAATCTGGTGGAAACCGGATGCCAAGTCGAATATACTAAAATATTTAGCACTGCCTAATTGGTCTAATATTTCCTCGATGTTAGGCAGGGGGTACGCATCCCCTATAGTTTTCTCATTTAACGCTCTAAAGTCAATAACCATCCTCCATTGTTTATTGCCCTTGGAGTCTGGTTTTTTGGGCACTATCCACAAGGGAGAATTGTAAGGAGATTTTGAAGGTGTAATCACGTCATTTGTCAAAAGTTTATCAACTTGTCGCGTAATTTCTTCCTTGTGGATAGGCGGATAGCGATACTGCTTAGTGTTTATTGGTTGTTCATCGCGGGTAACTATGCGGTGCGAACATACGTCTGTGTGATCTAAAGAGTCTCCCGGCAATTGGAAAAGATCTACGTTGTTCTTTATTAAGCCTTTGACATGGCTTGCTTCAAATTCATTTAAATGTTCCAAGCGGAGCAGTTTCTCGATATTGGCAATTCTATCATTGAAATTCGTGACTTCTACCGAATTAATTTGGGAGCGCCGCGCGGTGGGTCTAGCTTCCTCCGCGCGTTTATTAGATAATGCCTCGATGGCTTGTAACTCGATTGTAGGGACCGGCACTTCGCGGTCTGTATTTCCCGTATTAATCGCATGGAGGTAGGCTCTGCCACAGCGATTTGTAACGACTGCCTCGCCTATATATACTTCCGATTCTGTCGCGATGCGAGGGACATATCCTACTTGCACGTCATGATTTAAAACGTTTACATAGAAAGCGGCGCGGGATCGCGCTGGGATTACTATCGATTCGCGTTGCGAAAAGGGCAAGGGAATACCTTGCCATGTTACGACTTTCTTTGAGAAGTCTATCGTAGCGTTATCGCGTAGGAATTCGGATCCTAAAATCCCTTCCTGTTCTATTGGAAAGTCGTTCGGCACAAGGTGTAATTTAATTTTATTTCCGAGAAATGTTGTATTGATTGATCCCAGAGTGGGGATGGTACCTTCTGTTATGCCACTAAGGAACAGCAGGTCATGTTTGATTACTTCCGTCTCGTCTCGTACGTTACGTTTTTTTATTAAATTGGGGGCGGCCCCGGTGTCTACCATAAATCTTACGCGGGGTAACAACCCGTTTATAGATACGCTTACCGTTGGCGCATGACTGAATTCGTTAGGGTTTAAGGTAGCTATTCTGACTTTTGATCGTTCGCGCTTGTTATATTTTCCGTCGGATTTATTAAGTTTATTGGACGCGTTGTTCGCGGCTGATCCGCCCTCGCCGCGTCCTGTCTGCGAGGCGAATCGTTCGCGTTTCCCGACTGGCGCTCGTTATAATATTGCCTCTTTCTGCATTCGTCGATTTCGTGTCCCGAATTTTTGCAATATCTGCACCATTTAGTTTGTCGTTGATTTTCAACGGCGCGCGAGTTCTCGTTGCTTCGCTGGAATGAGCCAGTCCTTTCGACATACGTCGGACGGGCGGCGCGGTTAGTGTAGGAATTATTTGTATTAGATTGTGATATCACGGGCGGAGTATCCGCATACGCCCTCCTGGAATTGTTTTCTCCGCGACGCGGCGGGTCCTGATATCTCGCGCTATCTTGTTGTGTACGGGAAGTATAGTGCCCGGATGTTTGTCGCGGTATCGGAGATATGCGAGCGCTGTCTAATCTGTTGTCCGACCGGTTATCATATCGCTGTGTTTCTAGACGGGAAGTGTAGTGTCCGGATGTTTGTCGCGTTATCGGCGATAAGCGAGGGCTATCAAGCCTTCCGTCCGGACGATTACCATATCGTTGTTTTTCCAACTCTTCCCTCTTGGCGATTGCCTTAGCGGCGGCAAAAGCATCGGACGGACAATGGTAATGCTCGGGTTTAAGCTGTAATCTGTATACTGTTGGGAGTCCCTCACAAAAACTCTGAGCGGTGAGGTCATCGATCTCCCTTGTTATCTGATTATCGAGAAAGCCTCTGGCGCGACGTTCCCCGTCTCGGATAGCCGCGCGTAATTCTTTGACGCGATTTATATAATCAAGAATATGTTCACGAGCTCCCAGGTGGATCGCGGTTAATTCTCCCCTGTACTGCGCGACTGTTTTAAATGACCCAAACGCTCCTACCAAAAGATCGGATAATTGCGTTACCGAATCGCACGGCTCGTCTGCTACTGCCGAATGCGCTCGGCCGCGAAGTTTTGCTATCAAAAGACGCGTCAGCGATTTTTCGTAATTAGCAGGGAGTATATCACGGGCTTGACGGCATGCACTCAAGAATTTAGAGAGGGGAATGTTATATCCATCAAAATATGGCACGAATTCGGTCGCCTCTCGGTATGTAATTTTAGGAGCAGGCGGCAGCTCAGATATCGAATCATTCAGCTCGCTCGTTAATACGGGTGGTTCTGAAAAGCGTTGCCCCGACGGGCATTCTGCAGGTTCACGGCGTGTATCTACTTCTCGTCGTAATGAATTGAAATCGCCCCGTAAAATAGTAAGGGCTTCCATCATTTCGCGGAGCATTGTGTTACTGTTTTCGGCCTCGCATCTCTCTTTACGCAATGCTCGGAGTTCTGCTTGGCATTCCGCTCGTTCGCGAGCCAGAATCTCCGAATCGGCTTGTAATTTAGCGCTGGTTTCTTCCTGCGCAACGCGAACACGCTCCAGCTCCTCTTCCGAAAGAGGTTTCCTTGGGCCTTGTCGCGTATTCATATCGATATTTTTCGCGGCCTTGACAGGTGTCCGTTGCATTAATAATTAAAGTGAGAAATAACTGCTTCTCTTACACGCGCGAAATATTGGCAATGACGATTATTGTCCGAATTATTAATAATATTACGACTCATTCGGATATGAAATTTAATCAAACCGACGGGAGCGGTCTACCGGATTCGATAAGCGGCGTGGTGGAATACCCAAAAATGTATCAATCCCACCGCTGTCACCAATTTGTTGTTACGTCGCAGGCGAGACGTGCTACGCGTGGAGCGAGTCTGCTCGCACTGGGCTGCGTGTTGGTTTTTTGCAAAATAACTTGACCGGATTACTGATATAAATTGCGGTTGTATAATCCGTATAGAAAAGTCGATAGTCTCCTGGAAAAGACGATATCATGCGGTCCTATCTCTGCGTCTACGTCAATGACGGTAGGATTCGGTAAATCGTAAAAAGAAGTACTTTCTTCGCGTAAATATTCCAGAAATGCCACGAATGCCTCGGAGCAGGGATCGCAGTCGGTTACCTCGCGCCAAATAGCCAATCCAGTGCCGCAAGAATTGCAAAGCCTTTCTTCTCGAGTAGTCCCAACGTTAATATAATGTCTTAAGATAGCGGTGAATTGTTGATCGAAATTATACTGGGATTTACACTCTAGGCATATAAGACTGGCGGAATTTGTATCGGTAGCTATACCGACAAGACCATAACCGAATTCGACTACACACCGAGAGATACTTATTTGGTCGTTAAAGACGGCGGCTGGATGTGTTCTTTCCTGACGCGAGCTTTCCGATCGTCCTCTGCACATAACGCGTTTCACGAACAAGAAATGAAAATTCACTTACTTTTCGTTGGCCCGGTTCCTGGATTCGGGCTTCCGATTCTCGTTGTCGGCCTGGCGGGTCTCGGGATGCACACTAGGATGCGGCGTTGCTGGATTCGGAGGACTTGGAGCCCACAGGCTGTTCTCGAAATACGCTTCGTATTCCGGCTGGTAGGTTTCTTCACACCCGAGCAGTTCACTCAAATCACCGGTGAGCGCGGATTTAATTTCGTATAAGGCGCGGCGAATTGCACGCTGACGTCCGGCACGGTTTTTACGATTCTTAGGCATCGGGAGTGACCATGAAGGGAAAATACTACTTCCCTTACAAGTTACGAGTATTAAATTGAACTTTCTAACGCGATGACAATCTGTAACCCTCTGTGGAGAGTAGTGCGGGTGGACGCACAACTTGCTAGCCAAGAGGCGGGACAGGTTATCAGATATTTCGTAATTTGACGGTTTAAAAGTGCGTGAGAAGCGATACCTCTCTTGGGGGTAGTGCGGGTGGACGCACAACCTGCTAACCAAGAGACCAAGCACGGCCTCCCTGGACGCTTGCGTTTGATTGAATTTCGCGTGGTCACTCTACCTCGCGAACTCTGTCGATTGTACGTTTCGCTAGGAGGGGTGGAAGAGTTTGGATTTATTAATTATTTAACACTGATCACTTTTCACTTATATATATATATATTGTAGAATATTCAGATACAAGATTAATACAGAGATTGATTAAATTGTAAACGCTTTTACAGTTAAGTTTAAATTGAATGATGTTAATAAAATTGAATTGATTCGAATTTATTTCTTAACACTAGAATTGGAATTGATTTGAGTTAACACTTAGAATTGGAATTGATTCGAAATTATTCTCTTAGCACTAGAATTGGAATTAGTTTGAAGTTATTTCCTACTACTAGAATTGGAATTGATTTCTCTTAACACTAGAAATTGAATTGGAAGAGGGAGTTCACGGACTGGAGGTCCTCTCCAGTCGTATTCGCGGGATGAACTGAACGCAGTCGGCCGTGCACTGATGTGCTTCGATTCGGCGGCTCGAAACTGCGGCGACGCTATGGTGGGGTGCGCGCCCAATGTGGGAAGCGCTGGCGGTGGGAGTGCGGCGCTCGCGTGGGAGGCCAGAGAGTTGCCCTGGTGGGGCTCGCGGTGGCCTAGGGACATATCACGTCTATTCCTTGTTCCGTGCTATACAAAAGTTATCTCTATAAATTTGAAAAGAGTAACATTTTTACCATAGGGCATAAAATTATTAATTTATTCGTTTATTCTGACGCGACACACGTGACACACGCCATTTGTAAAATCTTTTCGGTGTAGAATCAGTGTACGACGAGAATTACGAACGACTATTCAAAGGAAGTTTCTGGTCACCGAGGTCGCCTATAGCGTGGAAACTGACACCATTTCATTCCGCACTCCGAGATTGCCGCCGATGCGAATTGCTGCAACCGATCCAAGGAAAAAGAGATATCAAGAGATCCGGAGCAAGATCCTCTTCGACTATTACTAAAGGTAGGACGAATTAAAATAATGCACGTACTTGAATCATAAACAAATAAATGTGTAAAGGACAGATATAGCCACCGTGTAAATCCGAAACTTCTCCCGGAGTAATTTATATGCATCGCGTCAGCCTTTGCTATTGTATCATCGAATTCGGCTACGGGATATTCGGACTAGCCAACGACTTTAACGACGCTAGACTTTTGTGCAGCCAATGCAAAATAAATTATATTCGTTCTCATCCGGAACAACACTTCCGACTAGTTCTCAGACATTAATATATTAATATCGGCAGAAATATTAATATCGGCAGAAATATTGCAATACGAACGTGTGAACATTGCACAACTGAACTATACATTCGCCGAGAATTAAATACTTGCAACGCGTGTCTAGACGTATTTACGGCCTTCTTGAATCACTTACGCGATAGAAGTTCAAGTTTTCGAATCATTACCAGATCCCACAATTATAGATATTGAAACAAGCATTGGGATGCACGACATTATCTTTTCAAGAAGACTGAGTTTCTTCCTAAATAACTTGCACCAATTGAATACGAGGTCAAGTAATAATTAAAGTTCTTCGCTTAGGTCTTGACCGCTTAAGACTTCTGTTGCTTATTCAATAAATTATTCACTGTAACGAATGACTGAGACCCTTGCCGGGGTTTCCGCTGTTCTCAGATTTGAAAATTTTGGCGTAAGGGTATCCCCCATTCAGCTCGGCGCGAACACGGTTCGATTACCTAACCAGTTTCGCCCGGACGTAAATACGTTGCGACGTCACACCGTGACGGACGTAACAAAGGCATTGTTACGTCACAGGCGAGACGTGCTACGCGTGGAGCGAGTCTGCTCGCACTGGGCTGCGTGTTGGTTTTTTGCAAAATAACTTGACCGGATTACTGATATAAATTGCGGTTGTATAATCCGTATAGAAAAGTCGATAGTCTCCTGGAAAAGACGATATCATGCGGTCCTATCTCTGCGTCTACGTCAATGACGGTAGGATTCGGTAAATCGTAAAAAGAAGTACTTTCTTCGCGTAAATATTCCAGAAATGCCACGAATGCCTCGGAGCAGGGATCGCAGTCGGTTACCTCGCGCCAAATAGCCAATCCAGTGCCGCAAGAATTGCAAAGCCTTTCTTCTCGAGTAGTCCCAACGTTAATATAATGTCTTAAGATAGCGGTGAATTGTTGATCGAAATTATACTGGGATTTACACTCTAGGCATATAAGACTGGCGGAATTTGTATCGGTAGCTATACCGACAAGACCATAACCGAATTCGACTACACACCGAGAGATACTTATTTGGTCGTTAAAGACGGCGGCTGGATGTGTTCTTTCCTGACGCGAGCTTTCCGATCGTCCTCTGCACATAACGCGTTTCACGAACAAGAAATGAAAATTCACTTACTTTTCGTTGGCCCGGTTCCTGGATTCGGGCTTCCGATTCTCGTTGTCGGCCTGGCGGGTCTCGGGATGCACACTAGGATGCGGCGTTGCTGGATTCGGAGGACTTGGAGCCCACAGGCTGTTCTCGAAATACGCTTCGTATTCCGGCTGGTAGGTTTCTTCACACCCGAGCAGTTCACTCAAATCACCGGTGAGCGCGGATTTAATTTCGTATAAGGCGCGGCGAATTGCACGCTGACGTCCGGCACGGTTTTTACGATTCTTAGGCATCGGGAGTGACCATGAAGGGAAAATACTACTTCCCTTACAAGTTACGAGTATTAAATTGAACTTTCTAACGCGATGACAATCTGTAACCCTCTGTGGAGAGTAGTGCGGGTGGACGCACAACTTGCTAGCCAAGAGGCGGGACAGGTTATCAGATATTTCGTAATTTGACGGTTTAAAAGTGCGTGAGAAGCGATACCTCTCTTGGGGGTAGTGCGGGTGGACGCACAACCTGCTAACCAAGAGACCAAGCACGGCCTCCCTGGACGCTTGCGTTTGATTGAATTTCGCGTGGTCACTCTACCTCGCGAACTCTGTCGATTGTACGTTTCGCTAGGAGGGGTGGAAGAGTTTGGATTTATTAATTATTTAACACTGATCACTTTTCACTTATATATATATATATTGTAGAATATTCAGATACAAGATTAATACAGAGATTGATTAAATTGTAAACGCTTTTACAGTTAAGTTTAAATTGAATGATGTTAATAAAATTGAATTGATTCGAATTTATTTCTTAACACTAGAATTGGAATTGATTTGAGTTAACACTTAGAATTGGAATTGATTCGAAATTATTCTCTTAGCACTAGAATTGGAATTAGTTTGAAGTTATTTCCTACTACTAGAATTGGAATTGATTTCTCTTAACACTAGAAATTGAATTGGAAGAGGGAGTTCACGGACTGGAGGTCCTCTCCAGTCGTATTCGCGGGATGAACTGAACGCAGTCGGCCGTGCACTGATGTGCTTCGATTCGGCGGCTCGAAACTGCGGCGACGCTATGGTGGGGTGCGCGCCCAATGTGGGAAGCGCTGGCGGTGGGAGTGCGGCGCTCGCGTGGGAGGCCAGAGAGTTGCCCTGGTGGGGCTCGCGGTGGCCTAGGGACATATCACGTCTATTCCTTGTTCCGTGCTATACAAAAGTTATCTCTATAAATTTGAAAAGAGTAACATTTTTACCATAGGGCATAAAATTATTAATTTATTCGTTTATTCTGACGCGACACACGTGACACACGCCATTTGTAAAATCTTTTCGGTGTAGAATCAGTGTACGACGAGAATTACGAACGACTATTCAAAGGAAGTTTCTGGTCACCGAGGTCGCCTATAGCGTGGAAACTGACACCATTTCATTCCGCACTCCGAGATTGCCGCCGATGCGAATTGCTGCAACCGATCCAAGGAAAAAGAGATATCAAGAGATCCGGAGCAAGATCCTCTTCGACTATTACTAAAGGTAGGACGAATTAAAATAATGCACGTACTTGAATCATAAACAAATAAATGTGTAAAGGACAGATATAGCCACCGTGTAAATCCGAAACTTCTCCCGGAGTAATTTATATGCATCGCGTCAGCCTTTGCTATTGTATCATCGAATTCGGCTACGGGATATTCGGACTAGCCAACGACTTTAACGACGCTAGACTTTTGTGCAGCCAATGCAAAATAAATTATATTCGTTCTCATCCGGAACAACACTTCCGACTAGTTCTCAGACATTAATATATTAATATCGGCAGAAATATTAATATCGGCAGAAATATTGCAATACGAACGTGTGAACATTGCACAACTGAACTATACATTCGCCGAGAATTAAATACTTGCAACGCGTGTCTAGACGTATTTACGGCCTTCTTGAATCACTTACGCGATAGAAGTTCAAGTTTTCGAATCATTACCAGATCCCACAATTATAGATATTGAAACAAGCATTGGGATGCACGACATTATCTTTTCAAGAAGACTGAGTTTCTTCCTAAATAACTTGCACCAATTGAATACGAGGTCAAGTAATAATTAAAGTTCTTCGCTTAGGTCTTGACCGCTTAAGACTTCTGTTGCTTATTCAATAAATTATTCACTGTAACGAATGACTGAGACCCTTGCCGGGGTTTCCGCTGTTCTCAGATTTGAAAATTTTGGCGTAAGGGTATCCCCCATTCAGCTCGGCGCGAACACGGTTCGATTACCTAACCAGTTTCGCCCGGACGTAAATACGTTGCGACGTCACACCGTGACGGACGTAACAAAGGCATTGTTACGTCACAGGCGAGACGTGCTACGCGTGGAGCGAGTCTGCTCGCACTGGGCTGCGTGTTGGTTTTTTGCAAAATAACTTGACCGGATTACTGATATAAATTGCGGTTGTATAATCCGTATAGAAAAGTCGATAGTCTCCTGGAAAAGACGATATCATGCGGTCCTATCTCTGCGTCTACGTCAATGACGGTAGGATTCGGTAAATCGTAAAAAGAAGTACTTTCTTCGCGTAAATATTCCAGAAATGCCACGAATGCCTCGGAGCAGGGATCGCAGTCGGTTACCTCGCGCCAAATAGCCAATCCAGTGCCGCAAGAATTGCAAAGCCTTTCTTCTCGAGTAGTCCCAACGTTAATATAATGTCTTAAGATAGCGGTGAATTGTTGATCGAAATTATACTGGGATTTACACTCTAGGCATATAAGACTGGCGGAATTTGTATCGGTAGCTATACCGACAAGACCATAACCGAATTCGACTACACACCGAGAGATACTTATTTGGTCGTTAAAGACGGCGGCTGGATGTGTTCTTTCCTGACGCGAGCTTTCCGATCGTCCTCTGCACATAACGCGTTTCACGAACAAGAAATGAAAATTCACTTACTTTTCGTTGGCCCGGTTCCTGGATTCGGGCTTCCGATTCTCGTTGTCGGCCTGGCGGGTCTCGGGATGCACACTAGGATGCGGCGTTGCTGGATTCGGAGGACTTGGAGCCCACAGGCTGTTCTCGAAATACGCTTCGTATTCCGGCTGGTAGGTTTCTTCACACCCGAGCAGTTCACTCAAATCACCGGTGAGCGCGGATTTAATTTCGTATAAGGCGCGGCGAATTGCACGCTGACGTCCGGCACGGTTTTTACGATTCTTAGGCATCGGGAGTGACCATGAAGGGAAAATACTACTTCCCTTACAAGTTACGAGTATTAAATTGAACTTTCTAACGCGATGACAATCTGTAACCCTCTGTGGAGAGTAGTGCGGGTGGACGCACAACTTGCTAGCCAAGAGGCGGGACAGGTTATCAGATATTTCGTAATTTGACGGTTTAAAAGTGCGTGAGAAGCGATACCTCTCTTGGGGGTAGTGCGGGTGGACGCACAACCTGCTAACCAAGAGACCAAGCACGGCCTCCCTGGACGCTTGCGTTTGATTGAATTTCGCGTGGTCACTCTACCTCGCGAACTCTGTCGATTGTACGTTTCGCTAGGAGGGGTGGAAGAGTTTGGATTTATTAATTATTTAACACTGATCACTTTTCACTTATATATATATATATTGTAGAATATTCAGATACAAGATTAATACAGAGATTGATTAAATTGTAAACGCTTTTACAGTTAAGTTTAAATTGAATGATGTTAATAAAATTGAATTGATTCGAATTTATTTCTTAACACTAGAATTGGAATTGATTTGAGTTAACACTTAGAATTGGAATTGATTCGAAATTATTCTCTTAGCACTAGAATTGGAATTAGTTTGAAGTTATTTCCTACTACTAGAATTGGAATTGATTTCTCTTAACACTAGAAATTGAATTGGAAGAGGGAGTTCACGGACTGGAGGTCCTCTCCAGTCGTATTCGCGGGATGAACTGAACGCAGTCGGCCGTGCACTGATGTGCTTCGATTCGGCGGCTCGAAACTGCGGCGACGCTATGGTGGGGTGCGCGCCCAATGTGGGAAGCGCTGGCGGTGGGAGTGCGGCGCTCGCGTGGGAGGCCAGAGAGTTGCCCTGGTGGGGCTCGCGGTGGCCTAGGGACATATCACGTCTATTCCTTGTTCCGTGCTATACAAAAGTTATCTCTATAAATTTGAAAAGAGTAACATTTTTACCATAGGGCATAAAATTATTAATTTATTCGTTTATTCTGACGCGACACACGTGACACACGCCATTTGTAAAATCTTTTCGGTGTAGAATCAGTGTACGACGAGAATTACGAACGACTATTCAAAGGAAGTTTCTGGTCACCGAGGTCGCCTATAGCGTGGAAACTGACACCATTTCATTCCGCACTCCGAGATTGCCGCCGATGCGAATTGCTGCAACCGATCCAAGGAAAAAGAGATATCAAGAGATCCGGAGCAAGATCCTCTTCGACTATTACTAAAGGTAGGACGAATTAAAATAATGCACGTACTTGAATCATAAACAAATAAATGTGTAAAGGACAGATATAGCCACCGTGTAAATCCGAAACTTCTCCCGGAGTAATTTATATGCATCGCGTCAGCCTTTGCTATTGTATCATCGAATTCGGCTACGGGATATTCGGACTAGCCAACGACTTTAACGACGCTAGACTTTTGTGCAGCCAATGCAAAATAAATTATATTCGTTCTCATCCGGAACAACACTTCCGACTAGTTCTCAGACATTAATATATTAATATCGGCAGAAATATTAATATCGGCAGAAATATTGCAATACGAACGTGTGAACATTGCACAACTGAACTATACATTCGCCGAGAATTAAATACTTGCAACGCGTGTCTAGACGTATTTACGGCCTTCTTGAATCACTTACGCGATAGAAGTTCAAGTTTTCGAATCATTACCAGATCCCACAATTATAGATATTGAAACAAGCATTGGGATGCACGACATTATCTTTTCAAGAAGACTGAGTTTCTTCCTAAATAACTTGCACCAATTGAATACGAGGTCAAGTAATAATTAAAGTTCTTCGCTTAGGTCTTGACCGCTTAAGACTTCTGTTGCTTATTCAATAAATTATTCACTGTAACGAATGACTGAGACCCTTGCCGGGGTTTCCGCTGTTCTCAGATTTGAAAATTTTGGCGTAAGGGTATCCCCCATTCAGCTCGGCGCGAACACGGTTCGATTACCTAACCAGTTTCGCCCGGACGTAAATACGTTGCGACGTCACACCGTGACGGACGTAACAAAGGCATTGTTACGTCACAGGCGAGACGTGCTACGCGTGGAGCGAGTCTGCTCGCACTGGGCTGCGTGTTGGTTTTTTGCAAAATAACTTGACCGGATTACTGATATAAATTGCGGTTGTATAATCCGTATAGAAAAGTCGATAGTCTCCTGGAAAAGACGATATCATGCGGTCCTATCTCTGCGTCTACGTCAATGACGGTAGGATTCGGTAAATCGTAAAAAGAAGTACTTTCTTCGCGTAAATATTCCAGAAATGCCACGAATGCCTCGGAGCAGGGATCGCAGTCGGTTACCTCGCGCCAAATAGCCAATCCAGTGCCGCAAGAATTGCAAAGCCTTTCTTCTCGAGTAGTCCCAACGTTAATATAATGTCTTAAGATAGCGGTGAATTGTTGATCGAAATTATACTGGGATTTACACTCTAGGCATATAAGACTGGCGGAATTTGTATCGGTAGCTATACCGACAAGACCATAACCGAATTCGACTACACACCGAGAGATACTTATTTGGTCGTTAAAGACGGCGGCTGGATGTGTTCTTTCCTGACGCGAGCTTTCCGATCGTCCTCTGCACATAACGCGTTTCACGAACAAGAAATGAAAATTCACTTACTTTTCGTTGGCCCGGTTCCTGGATTCGGGCTTCCGATTCTCGTTGTCGGCCTGGCGGGTCTCGGGATGCACACTAGGATGCGGCGTTGCTGGACGCGGAGGACTTGGAGCCCACAAGCTGTTCTCGAAATATGATTCGTATTCTGGCTGGTAGATTTCTTCGCACCCGAGCAATTCACTCAAATCACCGGTGAGCGCGGATTTAATTTCGTATAAGGCGCGGCGAATTGCACGCTGAC
The DNA here is from genome assembly GCF_055798465.1 of Pogonomyrmex barbatus. NCBI lineage: Eukaryota > Metazoa > Arthropoda > Insecta > Hymenoptera > Formicidae > Pogonomyrmex > Pogonomyrmex barbatus. Next base: position 3,899,951 of record NW_028297111.1, on the reverse strand, counting down.
GTCCGGCACGGTTTTTACGATTCTTAGGCATCGGGAGTGACCATGAAGGGAAAATACTACTTCCCTTACAAGTTACGAGTATTAAATTGAACTTTCTAACGCGACGACAATCTGTAACCCTCTGTGGAGAGTAGTGCGGGTGGACGCACAACTTGCTAGCCAAGAGGCGGGACAGGTTATCAGATATTTCGTAATTTGAAGATTTAAAAGTGCGTGAGAAGCGATACCTCTCTTGGGGGTAGTGCGGGTGGACGCACAACCTGCTAACCAAAAGACCAAGCACGGCCTCCCTGGACGCTTGCGTTTGATTGAATTTCGCGTAGTCACTCTACCTCGTGTTACGTCGCAGGCGGTGGCGAGATTGCCAAAGCAAATCGCCACGTGGCACTGGACCAAGGCGGGAATACGCTCGCCTCTCGGCGACGCTGCCAGCGATCGAGCGGCAAATCGCCAACAGCGGTTCGGAAGAATTAAGGAATTAAGGAATTAAGGAGTACGAAACCCTGATTATACTGCTCGAATCCGCGGGAACCCCTCCGATAATGTCAGCGGCGAATTATTAAGTTCTCAGGAAATTTCAGTGAATTACACGGCTAACGTTGCGTTTAACCAGACGTTGGGCGATTATTAGACTGTAAGCGGATCAGTGCAACAGAGAAGTTGGTTAGCCGGCGCGATAGGATGCCGTCGGGAGCGGGATTGGTCTCGTCGAGGTAGTATCGCCCGCAGATGTTCTCTATAGCGTTGCCTAATTCCCTGAGCACTTCTAGAGACACAGTAAAAACTTCGGTGCAGTCAGGGCAGAGCTCAATGTCGCGGACTATTACAAGACTAGCGCGGCAGCAATCGCAATGATCCCGGGCGGAAGTATACCCGAACTGGAACGCGTGGGCCAATTCAAGACGATACGTAAGAGTTCCCTCTGGTATTTCCTCCTTACATCGAAAGCAAAGATATTCGGCACTATTAGGGAGTAACTCGGCGATAGCGTCGTCCACGCGTCGATATCCGAACGTGGTAAGGCAACGCACCGTGCTCCTACGGTATCTGTATACGGCGGCCGGGTGAGTGCGCGAATCTCGTGGCTCGAGAAAGCAAGGCGGGCACATTACGTCAAATAACGGGAATTAATATTACGCGGCGAATATTCAATATTAAAATGATATTACGAAACTGGAATATTTCCGTGCGTAGCGATAAACCGGCTCAAAACCCTACATGCCTTAGGAGAAAGTGGCAAGGGCGGCAAAAAAGGGTCGGTCGTAAAACCCTTCCGGTCGGGCGATGCAACTATGCGACGGTCGGTCGACGCGAACAAAACGAGTGACGCAACCCGAAAGAATCTTGAACGCGAGTACTCTTATATTCATTCACGTCTAATTCCTTTATACTGTATATTTTACTGAAACGTATGCAAGATGGGAACGCGAAAGCAACCGGGAATAAAACTTGATGTATGATTTTCACCTACCTTTCGGTGTCCGCTCTGCGCAGATACTCCTCGAGGGAGATGCGTGGTCCGAAACTGCTTCCCTGGTAAGCTGCTACGGGGGTGGACGGGGCCGGTAAGGCGCTCCAGAGGCGGTCGTGCACGAGAAGTTCGTACTCGCCGTCGTAACTCACTTCCTCGCCGATGATCGCGTTATGATCGTAAATCGCGGCCACGTGGAGGTCGTATTCAAGCCGCCGAAGTGCGTTGTTACGACCCGCGCGATTCCTCCGTGCTTTAGGCATTCGGCAGAGGCTCCAGGCGTATATTGTATTTAATTAAAAGATTAGAATTACCGCGTGCTCGAAGTCCAATGTTTCCTTCGTGGTAAGTGCGGATAACGCACAACACCTTGCCCCCGGAAACGATTGGAATTCTCGCTTTAACTGCTAATTATTCGGTAAAATAAGGTTTGAGTTGTTAATGCCCGTTGCCTCTTTAGCCTCGCGAACACTTCCGATTTCTCGCGGCGATAGGAAGGATGATGCAATGAATGACACGTGGCGAATACACTGTACTTACTATATTCAAATATTCATGAATCGAATTACACTCGCGTAACACTTGGTTAAATTTAGAGCAATACAAAATTTAGAATACAAATGATCACTTAATTAACTTAACTAGATTGAGACGAAATAGAATTGACTTAAAATTAGAATTGGAATTGGGATTGGATTTGGATTGACACTCGCACGATGTGTACTACTCGACGGCGCGTACAAGAGTGGACGAGCATGGCCGCGCGTTGTAACGCGTGCCTGCGGCGGCGCTGTTGCGCAACGTGGCGGTAGCGTGGGTACGCCAACGCACGTGGCGCAAGATGGCGGATGGCGTGGGCACGCCAAAGCACGCGGCGCAAGATGGCGGATGGCGTGGGTACGCCAAAGCACGTGGCGCAAGATGGCGGATGGCGTGGGTACGCCAAAGCACGTGGCGCTCGCGACGGTCATAGCCTATAAAGCTAGACCAGACGCACATATCTATAATGGTCGTTGGTCGGCCAATCAGCGCGCGGCTGACTGGAGATGATGCGCAACAGCAACGCGAGCCTTATTGTAGTATTAATAATTTTACAATTATTTAGGTTCATTGTTAGCGTGATTTATTTATTATTATTATTTAATTTTATTACTTATATTTATTACAGTGTATATTCACTGGCGGTAAGGCGCAACGCGCGATATGTCAACGGCAGGAGAGCCGGTTGTTGCCAACTTTGGCTTGAATAGTGGCGCTTCTGCGCAGGTGGGAAAAGGGGAAGAAAAGAAATTTTTACGTTGGCTCTCCTGACGTTACACCTCCCCCCCTAAGAAGAAATGCAGGGCCAGGTGCCGTGCATTTCCCCTGCTCTACTAGAGGTTGAGTTGCAGAAGGTTTGAGCTACAATTATTTTACTTATGTTTATTCGTCTTATATTCTAACGCTTGTAATTAGTTATCGCACTTATTTGTCTCTATACTACGTCCTCGCGTAAGTATTTTTGGAGTTCACTGTATGACCGCACATGCTCACTAAACTTTTCCTTTTCAGCACTAGGGGCGATTTCGGGCGCCGTCGGTGTGTCTTCTGTCGAGCTCTGAGCTATTGGCATGAGGCGTTCCCTGCTAGGCGAGTCGGTTTTTGTTGCTGGGTTACCCATATGCAGCAAAAGGTTAGTGACCGACGACCATACTGCTCCCAATATATGAAGGCTCCATCCGTATATTCTGTGCAACGCGTATCCGTGGATGATTGTATCGATCACCAACTTGATAAGTCTGGCTATCACGAATAACGCCAAGACTCCTGCGCTGGCCGAGCCAAACGTAATAAATCCTTGCCATAATCGCTTCCCTGTGCTTTCAGCGATCCGATCTAAAGACTTTTCGTCGAGAAGATTCATCAAGGAAATACTCCCGCTCGGGACGTCCTGTCCTAAGGCCCCTCGCGCTATTGTATTCAGCATAGACGGCTTTTCGACTGGGAACATTATGTGGTCTCGCAGTCGGTTCAGATCGTCCGCGGAGTAGATTCCACTGGTGGCGAGTGCGTCCGGACTGACGTATTTCCACGTGGGGGTAGAAAGCGGCTGGATCGTCGGCGGAGGAAGCGACTCGATCGGCTTCAGGCCTACTCGGTACCAACTGCCGTGTAGTTTGTACATGCCAGAAAGCAACTCGTTGCAGTCTTTGTGTGTTCCTGTCCTGGTCAGAATTCTGGTGCGTGGCAATAAAAAGTGTGACGAATTGCGGTAGGTAACTGGCAACTCGTTGTAACACTCTTCGGTATGTCGCAGCTTGCATTCTACTGGGACGCATTGGACAATATGGATGACTTCTCCGGCTGTGACCGCCGTGTATCCAGGGGCTTTCATTATCCGGAAGGCCATTTCGTCTGGGGCTATAGTTGCCAATGAGAGCGCATTCTGGAGGATCTGACGCTCTAATGCACATTTCTGCTCCATAATGTCGTGGTAAAGCCTGGTAAATTGCGTTTTCACGTGTTTCTCCACGTAAACGAATTTCGAATTCACATAGGAGAATATATCTAAGTTGTTAACTGAGATCTGTGACTTAGATTTGAACGTGCGTCCTCGCTGTGTTTCCAATATAACAAGCTTTGGGTGCTCGGTCTGGAAAAGTCGATAGCCACATAGGTTGAATTCCGTCGTTTTTGTCAAGGCGAACGTTGTATCTCCGGTGGTCACTGTATATACCACTGGGGCAGTTTGTTTGGGCTTCGGCGACAGTTTTATGGCCATACCCTCGTAAAGTATATCGTACTGGTTGAAGTGGCAGCTGTCGTCGGACGGTGTTTTCCAGAAGGTTTCCGTACCGTCGAAATCGGCGCAGCTCCCCAGTTGCACGGGGCAGCGCGTTCCAGATGGCAGATTTAATGAGTTCGCTGACCGTTTGAATGGTGCTTCAAACGTCCTCAATACCACCTTTAAGGATGCTTGTACTACCACGCTCTCCCATGCTCCGAATCCGTCCGTGTACTGCGTTCCGGAACAACGGCCGTCAGCGTGCGTTTGTCCAGCCATAGTGACGCTCCTATGATTCGTGGCGTTTACAATCAATCTATCCACGAAGGCGGTTCCCAGCGCGAGAGTTCCAGTCTCGTGGATTTTCTGGCAGGTTTGCCAGCCGATCTCTTTGATGTACACCTTTCGACCGTCGGATACAATTGATATGTGTGAGTGCATGCCGCAGTAGTATATGGTCCGGTCGATTTCAATTCGGCATTGAATTATTGGCAAGCTCTCGAAATCGGAACTCTGCATGAGTTGTACGTACGTCTCCGTGCTCGCTGGCTCCATATCCTCGACATTACAGGCGCCGACGTCCAGCAGCGACAAGGTTGTGATATTGAGTCCGCTGCCTCCACAGTCATAGCCCGTCAAGCCAAAGCTGAGCGTCGGGAACAGTAAAAGCGTTAAGATTCGTTGTGGCTCCATGTTTCTTCAAGGGGTGACGTGTGTCGACTGCCGCTTGGTTGCTCGCTCGCCCCCGGCTCTGGTTGTGGTGGGGCACGGCGTGTGGTGGGGCTCCGATTCCCCGCCTTCTTCAGTTTGTCCATATGGATAATACGCAATTTACCTGGCCTTATCTCTAATTTAACATTATTATTACTTAGCACGTCCGCTATTTTGTAGGGACCGGTGTATTGTGGACTTAATTTATTTCTCACAGGTTCTTTAAGCATGTACACCTGGTCTCCCGCTTCAAAGTTGCATGCCTTAACCCTTTTATCATAGTATCGCTTTGATCTAACCTTCGCGGCATTCAGGTTACGACGCGCGGCTCTCTGGGATTCGCTTATTTTCGCATTTAGTTCGAGTAAGTAGCCAGCGTAGCTTTCGTCGCGCTCGTCCTCGGGGAAGGGATCGCTTTCGGGAGTAAGCGCGACGCTCCCGTAGACCAATTCGTGAGGGGTGAACTTCGTTCCCTCATGTACGCTCGTGTTGTAAGAAAAACTAGCTAATTTTAGATATTCGTCCCAATCGTGGTGGTCATTGACAAATTGTTTCAAGTACTCCCAAAGTACATGGTGCGAGCGCTCCACGGAGCCATTGGACTGAGGGTGGTACGCAGTGGTCTTACACTGTTTAATTCTGAATTTGCGAGCTATGTTGCGCATTAAAGAATTTAGAAAATGAGACCCTTGGTCCGTTAGTACCGCTCGCGGGGCACCATGCACGCAAATGAATTCGTTTACGAAAGCGTCGGCCACGTCGATAGCCGAGATCCCCTTGAGGGGGATAGCTAGTGAATACTTCGTCAAGAGATCTTGTATAGTAAATATGTACGAGTGGTCCTTGCGAGTGGTGGGGAGCGGCCCCATGATATCCATAGATATCTTATCAAACGCTTTGTCGGGTGTATCCGTTAGAATCATGGGCTGTCGGGTCTTTACTCTAACCAATTTTTTTAACTGGCAGCCTTCGCAATTATTTATGAACCGCGTTACTTCTTCCTTCAGTCTAGGCCAATTGTACCGCGATTTGAGGCGCGCGCATGTTTTGTTTATGCCTTTATGGCCTCCTATTGCGGACGCGTGATATTCCTCGATCAAGCGGATTCTATCTTCGGGGGGTGGAACAGTGATTTTATTACCGCATATCGATATTTCTATATCTTGGTTCCAAAATGCGTCGCGAATAACCTTTTCTATTTTCCTCCACGGTACTCCACTCGCATCCCCCCTGCAGACAGATATGGACCGTATGTCGAGTTCGTTCGTGACGTCGAGTAGTGACATCACGGCCTCACTAATACTTTCTAGCGTGGTTATCGCGGAGACATTTACTTCAATCGGCAATGCAATAATTCGCCGTTTGCCGCTTTGCGTGACGTTTGCCCTGTTCAGCATGACGTCCCGCAATTTAGGCAGTAGTCCCTGTTGGCTGAGCATCCGAGCCCCTAAATCGCAAGGTTCACCTTGGACGCTCACGAATACCACCAGGTTGTCGCTTCTACTCGTAAAGTTATCTACGATTTCCTTCACTTTCGCGTGATGGAATTGAAACGGAGCGTTATTCGCGTTAAATAGAGATTCTTCGCTGGTGTCACTGTCGAGGTCCTCGTCGGAAGTGACGACGTGGGGGCGGATTTCGGTATCGTCGTCGGTTGACGAATCTTCCTCGGGCTCGCTATCGTTCCGTCTCGCGATATTCGATGTGCTCTCGAGGGGAAGGACGGGAAAAGCGGGGTTTCGTGACAGCGCGTCTGCGTTTACATTAGTTTTGCCGGCTCGATACATAACTTCGTATTCGTATTCGGCTAATTTTAATCGCCATCTGACTAATCGTGACGTGGGGTCCTTAACCGAATGCAACCATGTCAAGGGTTTGTGGTCGGTGACGAGCTGGAATCTTCTTCCGTATAAATATGGTCTAAAGTAATTTACGCAATAAACTATAGCGAGCAATTCCTTTTCGATCGTGGAGTAGTTCTGTTCCGGCGGGTTTAGTAATCGGGACGCGTATGCGATAGGGAGATCCTTGCCAAGCGGTCCCTGACTGAGGATTCCGCCGATCGCGAACTTGGAGGCGTCTGTAGTTACGACGAATTGTTGAGAAAAGTCGGGATATTGGAGAAGGGGTTCCGTGCATAGGGCGTGTTTAAGCTGCGCGAACGCGTTTTCCTGTGGATCGCCCCATCCGAACGGTACCTCCTTTTTTAATAAGTCCGTCAGAGGTTTAGCTGTTTTCGAGAAGTTCGGTATGAATCTCCGATAGTAACCCGCGAGTCCGAGAAATTGTTTAATGTTTTTCGCGGTATGGGGGCGCGGAAAATTTTCAACGGCGTGAATTTTTTTCGGGTCAGGCTTCACCCCGTCTTCTCCGATTACGTGGCCCAGATATGTGACCTCTTTCCGCAGAAATTCGCATTTGTCAGGCTGGAGGCGGAGCTTCGCGCCTCTCAATCTTTCGGCCAGCTTATTAAATTTTATTTCATGCTCTCGCAGTGAGCTAGCATATACCACAATATCGTCGAGGTACACGAATACCTCGGTTCCTTGGAGGCCGCTCAACACCTGATCCATAAGTCGCTGAAAGGTCGCCGGGGCGTTTTTTAACCCGAACGGCATGCGTTTAAATTCATAGTGCCCGAAAGGCGTGGAGAAAGCCGTTTTCGGCGCGTCCGACTTATGCATCGGTATTTGATGGAAACCCGACGCTAGATCGAAAATGCTAAAATATTTCGCGCTTCCCAGTTGATCTAGGATTTCGGTTATGTTGGGGAGGGGGTACGCGTCGCCTATTGTTTTCTCGTTGAGCGCTCTGTAATCTATGACCATGCGCCATCGTTTATTACCTTTCGAATCCGGTTTCTTAGGAACAATCCACAGAGGGGAATTGTACGGGGAATTGGAGGGACAGATTACGTCGTTTTTTAGTAGCTCGTTTACTTGCTTAGTAATTTCCTCTTTGTGTATAGGCGGGAATCGATACTGCTTTGTATTGACGGGTTGGTTATCCGTCGTCGTAATCGCGTGAGCAGTAGCGTCTGTGTACCCGAGGTGATCGGAAGGGAGCTGGAAAAGATCTGGGTTTTTTTCGATGAGCCTACCGACATGCTCTGTCTCCACCTGACTGAGGTGCTCTAAACGAAGGAGCGTTCGAATCGCTGAGATTCTTTCTGAATTCGATTCTACTTCCTGGATTCTACTTCCTATAACCCCGCAATTAAGAGAGGACTCTTCCCTAGGGAGGTCCCGTGAGATTGATTCGATCTCCTTGAGTTGGATAGTAGGAATGGCGATTTCTTTATCGGATTCGGTCGAGTTGATTATTTGCGAATATGCCCTTCCGTTGCGATTAGTCACGACCGCTTCGCCGAGGTATACCCCATCGCAGACTCTAAGTCGCGGGATATAACCGACTGCTATTTCTGGGTTCGCGACGTTCATACAAAACGTGGCGCGGCAGCGACCTGGTATTACGATAGTTTCCCGTCGGGCAAAAGGCAGGCGTATTCCTTGCCACTCTATCTGTTTTCGCCCGAAATCGATTTTGGCGTTATCGCGCAGGAATTCTGATCCTAGGATTCCTTCCTGGACGATGGGGAAATGGTCAGGTACCACGTGTAGGGTTATCTTGTGGCCCATAAATTCTATACGAGCCGACCCGAGAGTTTCCAGCCTGCCTTCGGTGATTCCAGTCAGGTATATTGTATCGCGCTTGAATACCGGAGTCTCGGGATGTAAGCAGCGCTCTTTTATTAGATTCGGTGCCGCTCCTGTGTCGACCATGAAATTAGTTTCCTTGATTAAGCCACGCGCGGACAATGTTATAGTGGGGGCGTGTGAATACTCTTGCGGATTTAAGATTGCGATCCTGACGCTTCTTCGGTCGTCTCCACGACGTTCACCGGACGCGTACTCCTTGGAGGATCCGCGCGCGCTGCGTCCGACCCACGGGGCGGATCCCGACCGTTTCCCGGTTCGTTGAGGCGACTGTTATTATATTGTCGTTTCCGACATTCCTCGATTTCATGGCCGCGATTTTTGCAATATCTGCACCATTTATCGTTAAGCTGCGATCCGTAATCGCGCGGCCCTCTGTCGCCTCCCCCCGATCTAGGCGATTCGCGTTTCTCGTAAAGCGGCGCAGTTCGTCTTACTTCGTCGCGGCGCTCAACCCACTCGGAGGGGTAGCGCGGTGCATAGTTCCGATCGCGATCTCTGTATGCGTCGAGTCGCGGCGGCGAGCGTCGTCGTTCCGGCGGTGCGGGCTGCCTGTAGCGCAGGCTAGGCCCCGCACCTGTTTCGGGGAAACGACGGTTTGCGCTGAGGGTTTGTTTGTTTGGGCTCAGCCCTTGACGGGGCGGCATTCCGTAACGCTGCCGTTCTATCTCATCACGCTTGGCTATAATCTTCGCGGCGGCAAATGCCTCGAACGGCTGGTAAAAATGTTCCGGTTTGAGTTGTAAACGTAGTGGGGTGGGCAGACCCTCACAGAAACATGAAGCGGTGAGTTCGTCTATCTCCCGGTTCGTCGCGGAATCTATCGTACCGTGGGCCCGACGTTCTCCGTCCCTTATGGAGGCTCGGAGTTCCTTGACGCGGTCGATGTAATCTAGCATATGCTCTCCCGATTTGAGGTGCACAGCGGTCAATTCCCCGCGGTATTGCGCAACACTTTTTATCGAGCCGAAGGCACTATTTAATAAATCTGACAGTTGTGTCACTGTGTCGCACGGTTCGTCGGCGACGGCTGAGTGAGCGTGGCCGCGCAATTTCGCTACCAGTAAACGCGTGAGGGGTCTCTCGAAATGAGGCGGCAGGATGTCGCGCGCTTGCCTGCACGCTCCGAGGAATTTCGACAAAGGGATGTTATAACCATCAAAAATTGGAACGAACTCGGTCGCCTCGCGATAAGTTATCTTCGGCGCGGGAGGGAGTTCCGTGCCCGACTCATTCAGCTCGCCAAAAGGGGCGGGCGTTTCCGTGAACCGTTGCCCAGCGGGAAGGCTAGGGCTTCGCGGTGGTAGGTCGCGTCGTGTCTCGATTTCGTGGCGATGTTACGTCGCAGGCGGTGGCGAGATTGCCAAAGCAAATCGCCACGTGGCACTGGACCAAGGCGGGAATACGCTCGCCTCTCGGCGACGCTGCCAGCGATCGAGCGGCAAATCGCCAACAGCGGTTCGGAAGAATTAAGGAATTAAGGAATTAAGGAGTACGAAACCCTGATTATACTGCTCAAATCCGCGGGAACCTCTCCGATAATGTCAGCGGCGAATTATTAAGTTCTCAGGAAATTTCAGTGAATTACACGGCTAACGTTGCGTTTAACCAGACGTTGGGCGATTATTAGACTGTAAGCGGATCAGTGCAACAGAGAAGTTGGTTAGCCGGCGCGATAGGATGCCGTCGGGAGCGGGATTGGTCTCGTCGAGGTAGTATCGCCCGCAGATGTTCTCTATAGCGTTGCCTAATTTCCTGAGCACTTCTAGAGACACAGTAAAAACTTCGGTGCAGTCAGGGCAGAGCTCAATGTCGCGGACTATTACAAGACTAGCGCGGCAGCAATCGCAATGATCCCGGGCGGAAGTATACCCGAACTGGAACGCGTGGGCCAATTCAAGACGATACGTAAGAGTTCCCTCTGGTATTTCCTCCTTACATCGAAAGCAAAGATATTCGGCACTATTAGGGAGTAACTCGGCGATAGCGTCGTCCACGCGTCGATATCCGAACGTGGTAAGGCAACGCACCGTGCTCCTACGGTATCTGTATACGGCGGCCGGGTGAGTGCGCGAATCTCGTGGCTCGAGAAAGCAAGGCGGGCACATTACGTCAAATAACGGGAATTAATATTACGCGGCGAATATTCAATATTAAAATGATATTACGAAACTGGAATATTTCCGTGCGTAGCGATAAACCGGCTCAAAACCCTACATGCCTTAGGAGAAAGTGGCAAGGGCGGCAAAAAAAGGGTCGGTCGTAAAACCCTTCCGGTCGGGCGATGCAACTATGCGACGGTCGGTCGACGCGAACAAAACGAGTGACGCAACCCGAAAGAATCTTGAACGCGAGTACTCTTATATTCATTCACGTCTAATTCCTTTATACTCTATATTTTACTGAAACGTATGCAAGATGGGAACGCGAAAGCAACCGGGAATAAAACTTGATGTATGATTTTCACCTACCTTTCGGTGTCCGCTCTGCGCAGATACTCCTCGAGGGAGATGCGTGGTCCGAAACTGCTTCCCTGGTAAGCTGCTACGGGGGTGGACGGGGCCGGTAAGGCGCTCCAGAGGCGGTCGTGCACGAGAAGTTCGTACTCGCCGTCGTAACTCACTTCCTCGCCGATGATCGCGTTATGATCGTAAATCGCGGCCACGTGGAGGTCGTATTCAAGCCGCCGAAGTGCGTTGTTACGACCCGCGCGATTCCTCCGTGCTTTAGGCATTCGGCAGAGGCTCCAGGCGTATATTGTATTTAATTAAAAGATTAAAAGATTAGAATTACCGCGTGCTCGAAGTCCAATGTTTCCTTCGTGGTAAGTGCGGATAACGCACAACACCTTGCCCCCGGAAACGATTGGAATTCTCGCTTTAACTGCTAATTATTCGGTAAAATAAGGTTTGAGTTGTTAATGCCCGTTGCCTCTTTAGCCTCGCGAACACTTCCGATTTCTCGCGGCGATAGGAAGGATGATGCAATGAATGACACGTGGCGAATACACTGTACTTACTATATTCAAATATTCATGAATCGAATTACACTCGCGTAACACTTGGTTAAATTTAGAGCAATACAAAATTTAGAATACAAATGATCACTTAATTAACTTAACTAGATTGAGACGAAATAGAATTGACTTAAAATTAGAATTGGAATTGGGATTGGATTTGGATTGACACTCGCACGATGTGTACTACTCGACGGCGCGTACAAGAGTGAACGAGCATGGCCGCGCGTTGTAACGCGTGCCTGCGGCGGCGCTGTTGCGCAACGTGGCGGTAGCGTGGGTACGCCAACGCACGTGGCGCAAGATGGCGGATGGCGTGGGCACGCCAAAGCGCGTGGCGCAAGATGGCGGATGGCGTGGGTACGCCAAAGCACGTGGCGCAAGATGGCGGATGGCGTGGGTACGCCAAAGCACGTGGCGCAAGATGGCGGATGGCGTGGGTACGCCAAAGCACGTGGCGCTCGCGACGGTCATAGCCTATAAAGCTAGACCAGACGCACATATCTATAATGGTCGTTGGTCGGCCAATCAGCGCGCGGCTGACTGGAGATGATGCGCAACAGCAACGCGATCCTTATCGTAGTATTAATAATTTTACAATTATTTAGGTTCATTGTTAGCATGATTTATTTATTATTATTATTTAATTTTATTACTTATATTTATTATAGTGTATATTCATTGGCGGTAAGGCGCAACGCGTGATATGTCAACGGCAGGAGAGCCGGTTGTTGCCAACTTTGGCTTGAATAGTGGCGCTTCTGCGCAGGTGGGAAAAGGGGAAGGAAAAGAAATTTTTAGGTTGGCTCTCCTGACGTTACATAGACGAATAATTCTACTCCTTGGAGTCCGATCAACACTTGATCCATAAGCCTTTAAAAAGTCACGGGGGCGTTCTTTAGCCCGAACAGCATTCCTTTGAAATGGTAATGCCCATAGGGCGTTGAAAAAGCTGTTTTTGGTGCATCGGCTTCGTGCATTGGAATTTGGTGGAAACTGTCACGTCCCAGGATCGAGAGTACCTCTAGTCATGTTCAGTGTAAATTTTTTCAAAAATTTTTTTATTTATGACTGACTGTGTTAGGAAACAGCACCGTAAAACCTTTCCTATACATATAATAAAAAGAATATACCGCTTAAAATTATTTAAAAGTTTATACAAAATGGCCGCTCCTTATCACAACTTTATGGCGCTACAACAGCCTTAATGTTCCTATTAAATTTTCCTAGAACCTTACTAACAAAAACAGAACATACCGAAATCACTTTTCCGGACTGTTCAGTAAAGTAACAAGGAAAATAAAGCTTAATATCGCATCCTTATCTAAGCATTTCAATATTAACAACAAAATCTTAATTATTAAATTAATATAAAATAGTAAATAATGAATAAAAAACAAACTTAGGAAATATAATCTTCCCCACGTAATGCACGAAAACTATAACAAAACAATTATCGGTACATTATAATATTTTTATTAACAATGATATAAATAAACAAAACCATATTATTAATCAATCAATTTCTTTATATCGTCAAATATAACTTCAGAAACTTTTGAAACTTAAGAAACCTTTGTATATCAAACCTTTCACTTTTGTTCCATTTTAATAATAAATATAAAAGTTAATAACAAAATTAATAACAATAGAAAGGATGTAAATAAGGAATAAAAGTCATAATGACAATATAACAAAATCCATGACAAAACATTTATTCAACAGTTTCATCTGATACATATTTCAAGGATAAATTTTGTTGATGTCCTTATATGAATATATTTTCCCTGTATAAATACACTATCCATCGAAAATCCTTTCAAAAACATAAATACAGTTTGTGGCTACGATTCTTAATTCTCAAGATATAAACAAAATTAAGGGTATATAAAAGCACACATATATACATATATACATACATTATACGTACATTTTCCTTATAAGATACAGTTTTCTTTATGAAATTATATAAACAACCCCGATAGAAACATATTTTATCTCAGAAAAGAAATTCTACGATTTAAATTTCGTTTAATAAAATTTATAAATAAATAAATTATTATATTAACAAATAATTATTATGAAGAATTTGGACAGCACACAGGGAATCTTGCAATTTACCTCATTATACATACCTAACTCGCATCGTTTACAAGATATTTAAGCAACTGTAAACTTGCTTACATACACTTACCTCAAAAACCCAAATTAGTTCAGCAGGCAAATCTCCATATATAAACCAGTTCAACTTTTAAAAACTTTCACCCTAGACTTATATTTATAGTTGTTACTTCCCTTTTTTCATTAACACTAATCCTATGGCTATGACAAAAATCTTGAATATTAATATGCATGGAAAACTACCCTAACGATTCAACCAATCACAATCAGAACCATTTTGTACCTGAAAATATTTAATAAATAATGTATTACAAATGTAAAAAGAGTTATACTGATATATTTTAGATATACTAATTATACGATGTAATCATTATTATTATAAAAATTGTAAAGTATATCTAAAACGATATTGCGAAGATTAATATTTATTAGAAAAGCTTAAATTCAAGCAAATTGTATGTTTGTTAATTATAAGAAAGGAATTATTATAACAAAGTATAACTCTTTGAAAACAAAAATAGGTCGACCGAATAGTCACAAGTGTGACTCATAGTCAGTTTGTAAGCGAAAGTAGGTCAACTTAAATATCAAGGCCGCCATAATATTTTAGTATCACGAGTCATCGCTGACTCATAACAAATAGGAAACTATGTCAAGAAACAGGAAGGTCTTAAACGTATGAATCATAGCTGATTCATAGTGAAAATAAGCTAATAATAGGCAAACCGTACCAAGGCCATTTGATAATAGGCTTTATTCAGATATTCGATTCAGACCTGTAGAATCATAACATTGGAATTTAGGTCACTCCTATGTTAGGTTTCTGCTATGTTTTGGCAATATATAAAAACCCCAAGCAATGATGCCTTTGTGCCATTTGCTCACAAATTAATCACTTGATCAGAGATAGTTAAACAATCAGCACTTGCATTTCCACTTCCACTCGCACTCGCTATATATATATATATAAAATTTATAACAGTGAATAAATCCCGATTCAAATACCACAAGTGTGATATTATATTATTCCTTATTCCCAAAATCGAAAACTCTTTCCTGAAAATAAAAGTCACTTCGACATTCCTGTTACCCACTTCCTTCACAGTATCTAATTCTGAAGTTTTACCCTCTTAACCGCATGGAAAAGAATCCCACAAATAACGTGTGAGTCTAGCGGTCGAGGATCTGTTGATTTCGGCTCCGTCCGACCTACCAGGACCTCCTAGGACGTCACACGAAGACAAAGGACTTTTTGGTGGCAGCGGTGGGATCCTTGCTGGGATATCCAAAACTTGGTGGGTTTCCTCACTTACCTTTATGGAATATTCCTCATCTCACGAAGAACTGAAGAGGAGATTTTCAAGCAAGTGATAGCGGGGATTGAACTTTTTTTTTTTTTTTTTTTTTAACGTGGGGAAATGCCTTTACGCACTAGCCCCCCCGGACTTATAGCTGTCCAGGGGGAGTGTGGGACTCAGGGGAGACTTGACCTCCCCCACTACCCACTAAAACCCCACGGGTGCCCTCTCTGGCGCTATTGTGGGGCGGCCGAGGAACTCCAGCGGAACACTTCTCGACCACCCCGCGCCATGGCCTTTGTGGCCCCCTCCTGTCTTCCCCCTGGGGGGGAAAACAGGGCCTCCTTGGAAGCCCTTCACTCCCATTAGCGGGACAGGGGGCACCGCCCGTCCCGCTCTACTTCCCGGTGGTGCGGGGGGGAGGCTTTAATAGTCCCCCGCGCCGCGCCGAACAGGACTTTTGGTCTCGGACTGGCACCTGCCCTGCGCCGGCCCGCACCACCACCTGCCGCTCTCTCGCAGTGGGGGTACCCTTGATGGGTCAATACAGCCCACTCCCGTAAACTGGAGTGGGCTCCAACCAACCCCACCTCAGCGGCCTCCCGTGTTGGGGGTATTTCTGGGAGGGGCAGATCTGCCCCTCCCAGACCCCCCCTTCCCGGGGCCTAATGGCCCGTTGCCCACCCCTCGGGGCGGGAGGGCGAGAGTCCCCGCCCCCGACAGGGGCAGGCTGCCCTCCCTAATAGGGGGGGGGGGGGGGGAACGAGTAATCGTCCCCCCCAAAATTCCCTATGGTGGCAGGGGAGGGGGGAGTCAATCACTCCCCCCTCCCCGCCCCCGTCAACTCGGCGGAGACGAACCCCCCGCCACCGAGGGGGGAACCGGACCTCGACCGGTCCTCCCCCCTCTCCCGCCTCTCGAACCCCTTCTTCGTTGGCGGTCAACCGAGCGGGCTAGATCCCCCTCCGCCTCAACCGCTCGGCCTCCTCCTTCCGCCGAAGGACCCCCTCGCAGAAGGAGGAGACCGCCTTCCATGCCTCCTCGCCGCCGACCATCTTGTCTACGACGGCCGGCAGCGAGAGGTCTTCGCCGATTACCTCGATCAGGACCCCGCGCTCCCCGCTCCACGCGGGGCACTCCGCCAGAGTGTGTTGCGCGGAGTCCCGGTCGGCCGCGCAGTGCCAGCACCGGGCCGTGCGCTCCTTCCCGATCCTCTCCAGGTACTCACCGAAACAACCGTGTCCGGTGAGCACCTGGGAGAGGCGGAACGTGAGCCCGCCGTGTGCCCTGCCCAGCCAAGCCGCCAGGCAGGGCCGGATGGCCGTTGTCGTCCGGACGCCGGCGGCGGAAGGGTCCCCCAGCTGGACTCTCCAGCTATTTAGGACCCTCCGCCGCTCCTCCTCGCGAATTTGGCCCATGGCTCTGGGGGTCAGTCTCGCTCCCCCCCCTGCTGGAGCTCCCGTACTCTCCGGTACACTCCGGCATGTAGCTCCGCGAGGAGCTCGATGGGGGGGACCCCCGCCAGGACCGTAGCCGCCGCATGGGACACGGTGCGATAGGCCCTCGCCAGCCGCAGGGCGACGCGCCTCTGCGCCCGGCGCATCAGGCGCAGGCTCCCAGCGTTGGCCGCCAGCTCGCCCGCCCACACCGGTGACCCGTAAAGGGCCACCGAGTGCACCGCGCCCGCATACAGGCGCCTCACGCGGGCGCCCGGACCACCCAAGTTGGGCAGGAGGCGGGACAAGGCGTTTGCCACCGCCTCCACCCTGGGGGCCAGGAGCTTGAAGTGGCTCCCGAACCTCCAACGGCCATCCAGGGTGAGACCCAGATACTTTAAGTTGTGTCCCACCCCCACGCGGGCTGCACCCACGCGGATCCGGGCGTGTTCCGGAGGGGGGCCCCGAGACCCGTCATGAATAAACATGGCCTCGGTTTTGTTGGCCGCCACCTCCAGGCCCAGACCCGCGATATTGCGCACGGCCCCGGCAACGGCCTCATTGGCCGTCGCCAGAGTCTCCCCCCAGTCCCTGCCCCCGGCGACGAGCAGCGTATCATCCGCGTAGCAGACGACGCTCGCGCCGGGGGGGAGGGCGGTCCGGAGGACCCTGTCGTATGCGAGGTCCCACAGAAGTGGGCCCAGAACTGAGCCCTGCGGGACCCCGCACGTCACGCCCCTTACGCGCCGGAGTCCGTCCCGCGTGACGAACTCCAGCTTCCTGTCCCGGAAGTAATCCCGGACAATCGAGATTAAATATTCGGGGAGTCCATGCCATTTCATGGCCTCCCCGATCACATCCCAGGGGAGGGAGTTAAAGGCGTTAGTGATGTCTAATGACACCACCATCGCGACTCCCCCCCCGTTGACAATGGCCTCCGTGAGGGACCTGACGCGTAGGATCGCGTCAATCGTCGATCTCCCCTCACGGAAGCCAAATTGTCCGTCCGACAGATTCGGACCTTCCCGGGACAGGTGTCGGACGACGCGGCCCGCGATGATGCGCTCCAGCATCTTGCCGACGTCGTCCAGCAGGCATATTGGCCTGTAGGCGGAAGGGGCGTCCCCCGGTTTGCCCTTCTGGAGGAGGACCAGCTTGGCCCTCCTCCAGCGCCGGGGGAAGACTCCCCACCTGAGGCAGCTGTCAAACAGCCGCCTCACAGGAGCACCGAGCACGCTCAGGGCCCGGGACCACACCCGACCCGGAATCCCATCCGGGCCCGGGGCGGTGGGACGGTTCAGCCTTTTGGCCGCCGCCTCCATCTCATCCCCGGACACCCCCAGCCCCCCGGTAATGGGCCACCCTTCGGATGGCGGCCTCGCGCCGCGGGGGAATCCTCGATCCCGCTTGTTGGGGAAGAGAGCCCCCACGACGCGTTCGAGGAACTGGGGACCCATCCTTTGGGTGAGTGGGGGCGCCCATGGCCTCAGACGTTTGAGGACCATTTTGTACGGGCGCCCCCATGGGTCCCCGTCCAGGGATGAGACCAATTCGTCCCAGGCCCTGGCCTTTTCCGCGCGTATGGCGCCACGCAGGGAACACAGCGCGGCCCTGTATCCCCGGTAGGTGGCGTCCACCAGTTCGGCGCTCCCCCGGTGGCGGGCTCTGACGTACTGACGTCTGGCCCGGACGGCGGACCCGCGCAAGAGCGCTATGTCCGCCGTCCACCAATAGGCCGCCCGCCGCGGTTGGGGCCGAGAGCGGGGCATCGATGCGTCGCAGGCGGCCGCGACGACGTCCACCAGCCACTCGGCCTCCTCGTTGGGGTCCTCGCTGGGCTCGTGACCCAAGGCCCCCCAACCGATCGCGAACATGAATCGGTCGCGGTCCCATCTCTTGATGGCCCATCTGCGCGGCTGTGAGCCCCGGCGGCGAGCCTCGGCTCCAGTGGGGAGGGTGAGGCGGAACCGGACGTCCATCCGGATATACCGGTGGTCCGATAGGGACTCGGCCT
This sequence comes from Pogonomyrmex barbatus, assembly GCF_055798465.1. Taxonomy (NCBI): domain Eukaryota; kingdom Metazoa; phylum Arthropoda; class Insecta; order Hymenoptera; family Formicidae; genus Pogonomyrmex; species Pogonomyrmex barbatus. The sequence continues at coordinate 3,881,404 of NW_028297111.1, read as the reverse complement.
CCACCGCCACCCTCCACCCCGAGATCATGCGCGAGGCCAGGGGGTCCGCAAAGGTCACGTCGACCACGGAACCCCCGTTCCACCTCACGCACGTCTGAACCGAGCCTGAGTTGATGATACCCAGGCCCAGGCTCGCCGCCCAGTCCTGAAGGGCCCTGCCCCTCGGGTCGGTGCGCGGGGAACCCCATAGCCCAGATTTGGCGTTGAGGTCCCCCGCCACCACCACCGGGCGGGGGAGCCGTCTTCTGACGGCCTCCCCCACCTCCCGGAGGTATCTCTCGAACTGGGCGAGGGCCACGTTGGGGGAGATGTAACACCCAACTACACAGACGGGCCCCCACTCCACGGCGACGAACCCAAGCCCCCTCTCTATAAGAGAGCAGGGGGGGGGAATCGCCGCCGCCCCTCCAATGGATCGCCACGGAGCTCGCGGTGTCACCCCACCAGCAGGGGTGCCCCGTTGGGACGCGGTGCGGCTCCGCGGCGATCCCCAACCCGCAATTCCACTCGGCCAGGGTGTGGACGAACAAGTCCTGGGCCCCGGGCGAGTGGTTGAGGTTGGCCTGGAGGATTCGGCTAGAGCGAGCGAATTTTATGCTGCCCCAGCCTCCTCCAGGCCGTTAACTTCCTCACCCATGTCCATCGGCTCGGGGGCCGAGACGGGGTCTCCCTCCTCGGTGTCCGCCCTGGCGGGGGGGACGCCTCCCTCTCCCCGGAGGGGGGCGGCTGGGGAGGTGTGGGGGGCCTGCTGGTCGGTCTCTCCACCCTCTCCCTTTTCGTTTTTTGTAAGGCCGCGCAGTTTGGTTTACTACCAACGCGGTGCGCGGAGTCTTTGGCCGATTTGCCGGCGTCTCGGCAGACCGCACACCGCGCTCTGGCCTCGCAGCTCGCCGCCAGATGTCCAGCTTCGCCGCACCGGTAGCAAACACCAGTGCGGTCTATGCCGCTGGGGCATTTGCTGCGGACGTGCCCCACTACCAAGCATTTATGGCATTGGAGGGGGCGCACGTCCAGCAGCTCTACTCTCGCCAGGGCCAGACCTATTCTTAGTCTGGCCTCTGACACCGCCCTTTTGGCCACAGCCAGCGGGCACTTGACCCAGGCCGTGTAGAGGCCATTAGGGCCCCTACGTAGGGTGCCGACCTTTATTAGGGGGGCATTGACCCCCCCTATCTCGGCGATTGCCGCCCTTACTGCCTCCGGGTCGTCGGTGAGCAGGTCCCGCACCCGTACTTCGGCCGTTTTGATCGGCCTGCTCACTTTCACGCCCTCCCTGTCCGCAAGCACCCTCTCTAACTCCTCAGCGAGGGCGTCCGCCCTCGGCGCACTCTCCGGGCCAGGGATCTCCAGGATCATCGCCCTGGTAACCGCTTTTCTGGGCCGGGTCCCGGAGATCCCCAGCTTCGCGAGGTCCACTTTGTCGGTGGCCAACCGCATCACCTCCTCGTATTGTCCCTCCGGCGCGGTGATTGTCACCGCCGCCGAGCGCGGCACTCGCCTAGCCGAGGGGGGCTTCCTCTTTCCTCGCGCACCCCCCTGTCCCCCCCCGGCCGAACCCGCAGGGGGGAGGGGGGGCCCTTGGACGCTCTCCGCGTCTGCGGCGTCGGGCGCTGTTGTTGTTGTTGTCGCTGTTGTTGCTGCTGCTGCTGCTGCTGCTGCTGCTGCTGCCGTTGCTGCGACTGTGGCTGCTTACGGGTAGCTTTGGCCGCCTTGCGGCCCACCACCCTAGACCAGACCATCGTCTGATCGCTCTGGGAGGAGGTGACCTCGGGCTTGTTCGCCCCCTGAGGAGCCCCTCGTGCGTGTTCGCCCCGACTCCCCCCAATGGGCAGTTGGGGTGTCGCTGATATTGCGGCCCCCTCTGGCCTCGCCCTTTTCGGGGCCTTCTTTTTCCTTTTCCCGCTCTTACGCGGGGCAGATGTCGCGCCCCTAGGCGGTGCGGGCGCTTTCACGCCACTGTTCCTCCGACGTTTCGCCGGGAGGACGCCCAGTCTGGAGAGAATCCTGGTGATGACTACCTCCAGGACTCCCTCCAGCCCCCCGTCCGTAGACGGGTTCGCCAATTCCTCCAGGATAGTTGCCGGACCCACGCCAGCTCCCGTTTGGGGGGGGGTCTCGGGGATCAACCTTCTCTTACCCCCCAATGGGGGGCCGTATAACGGCGGGAAGGGGCCCCTAACAACCTCCATTTTAGTAATGGTTGGTCCCCTCTTCTTGGGTGGGGGGAAGGGGGGCGGCATCAGCTCCGCCTCTCCCCCCCCATCTCCTCGTTGTCGCTCGACGGGACTTTTTCCTTCCCCCTCTTGCGGGGGAGGCCCGACACGGGGGCCGGGGGGGGCGACGCAATTGCGTTCGTTGTTTTCCCCCCCCGCCCCTCCGTTCGTCATTTTCTCCGCACGGCCAATGGAGTCCCGTAGTTGGCGATTTTCGCGCTTCAGGGACTCCACCTGTTCCTTTAGAACCTTAAGTTCTTCACCTATGGCCGTGCTATCCTCCAGGGCCATCGCTCTTTGATACAGGACGGTGTTGATCGCCCCGAGGCTATTGGTAGCGTCCCAAATGGCTTTCACCATTCCGCCCTGCAAGGTGCTTAGAGGCGGTGGCCACCTTCACCAATTTATTGATCGCTATCTCGGCAGCGCTTTTTGTGGCTTCTGTCGCCTGCTGCTGATAGCGATCCTCCATCTCTGCTCTTTGCAATTGGGCCTCTCGCCTGCGTCTACTTTCGCATGGTAGGACGGAGTCATCCTCCACCGCCTTAAGGGCCTCTTGGGCCTCCGCCTGCTCCTTCTTTTGGCGCCTCTCGTTCCTCGCCTCCCTTGTAAAGAGGCCTTCATTGGCCGGGTCTTTTGCCGGGCGTCCTCTAGCGCGCTTGGTGACCTCACCCGGCGCCCCGGCGGGACCCCCCGCTTCACCCCCGTCACACTTGTGTAGAATGACAGCTGCTCTTTTTCGTCCTATGAGGGACGAGTGACTGCCGGTCGATTTCACCGATATGCAGTCCTCGTCCCTCTCTGACGCCACGGAAATCCGCGAGAGGCTGTCCACTCTAGCCAGAGTGGTGCCCCCGCCGCCGCTCGTGGTCGCCATCGGATCTTCCACAGAGGCGTCCATGAACTCGTCCATGGGCGCCTCATCCCTCGATGTTTGCGGAATCGCCAGAGGGGGGTCATCCCCCCCACCCCTTAACCGGAGCGTCTTCTCTTCGATGGCCACGGCGGCTCTCCCCGCCTCCACCACCACCCTAGGAGGGTGGTTGTTCTCCTCCTTATCTCCAACCCCAACGGTAGTCCGTTTCGCAACGGGGCCCGTTGGCAACCCCGTGCTTTGCCCGACGTACGATGACGACGTGGAGGGGGCCGGGACAGTACCCCCCCTGACACGCCGGACCCTGGGTGTCCGAACACCCTGGGCCGATAATGATCGGCACTTGTTGGTCGTCATATCCATAATTATTCATTATGTGGTTTGTTATTCGGGGTGACCTTCCCCTAGACCGGCGGCCTTTCTAGGCTCGGGAGCCCGGTCTGCCCCGTTTGGACTCGCCGTACCGCCAGACCCCGGCCTCGGAATATGTCCGAGCGGCTCTGACGGCACCCAGATCGCAGGCCCTGCCCTGGAATATGTCCAGGCGGCCCCGCGACCCGTCCCTCCAAGAATCGCGAGCCACGGGCCCCGCCTCGGAAATGTCCGAGCGGCCCCGCGACTCGACAATACCCCTCCCTGGGCGGAGCACCGCCCCCCCTGGCATGTGTCAAGCCGCGCCGCCGGGAACACCCAACGACGCAGCGACACGCCTGCGGGAACACCCGCGTCGTTGCGGACAGGGAGCAGACCTCCCCCTATCGGCGCCGCACCGCCGGGCGTTTGAAGTCAGGGTCGCCGCATCCCCTACCGGCCCATTGAGTGTGGCGCTCCCGAAGGAGATCCGACACTCTACTGGGGGACCGGACCCAGAGTCGGTGTGCCCTTAGACCCTGACCCCTCGCACCCGGGCTTTCCCGGGGTTGGACCCCGGTACTGCCAGCAGGTGGTCATAGGGACAGGGAGCTCCCTCACCACGTCAAGGTGGCACACCAGGAGGGAGTGCACCCAGAAGGGGTCGATAATCTCCACCAAGTGTGGAGACCCATCCATTAATCCCCCCGCTACGTCTCGTCGTTGGGGGGTTTCCCACTGATATGTTGATGCGGAGCTCCCTAGTTCACTGTCCTAGGGAGTCCGCCCCCGCGCGCCACATCCGATTGTTTTATAGTGGGGTGATGCGGAACCCCCACTAGGCGGGCGCCTGTGTTGGCGTCAGGGCCAGGTCCCCCAGCCGGTCCCCCGAAGGGCACGCCCTCCGACGAGAAAGGAGGGGGGCAGGACTATTGCGGAGGGGTGTGCCGCCCCGGCAGCCTGCTACCAGCCGGAAAGAGTCCGACCCATCTACCGGTCAGGCCACGCCATTTGCGCCAGAGACGCTGCCACCGGGTGTGGCGAGCCATCTGGCCCCGGCCCGCTCTCCGTTTAATTCCCCCGTTCCGGCCCCTGGGCCAGAACGGACGAACCCTAGGGGGAGGCGGACCCCTGTTTTGGTGGGAGGTGACGTTCGGGATCCGGCCCTAAGTCACCCACCACCCTACCCGTGTCCCTGCCTCCGTGTTTTTATACAGGGGAAGACAGACCCCTGTTTTGCGATGTGTGACTTCCTAGGGCCCACTCTCTGTGAGTGGGTCCGGAGTCGATCCACCGCCCCTATCCGTGTCCCTACCTCCGAGTTTTTATACGAGGGGGTAGGCGGGCCCCTGTAGGAGGAGACGGAGCCAAAGGAGCACCCGAGAACCGGGGACCCCTCCGAACCCGCGTCCTCCCCGCGCGCGACCGACCGACCATTTCACCCCCCATCCCTATGCCTTCCGGTTTTTTATACAGGGTGAGGGACAACCCTGTTGGCGATGTGTGGCAACGGGAAACCAGCGTACGCCGGAGGCCCGTCGCCTATCCACCGCCTCTACCCGTTTTCCCGCATCCGCGTTTTTATACGAGGGGGAATGCGGACCCCTGTTGGTGATGTGTGACAACTGCAACCCTCCACGTGGAGAGTCGGTGTCTATCCACCACCCCTACCCGTGTCCCCGCCTCCGAGTTTTTATACGAGGGGGAGGCGGACCCCTGTTGGTCGGTGTGTGGCATCATCGGTGCCTCCGAGGAGGCATCGGTGCCTATCCACCGCCCCTACCCGTGTCCCTGCTTCCGAGTTTTTATACGAGGGGGAAAGCAGACCCCTGTTTGAGGATGTCGGGCTCCAGGATGCGAGCATCCCTTCGCCTCCCATCCCCCCTTCCCGAGGCCTGGAGTGTCCACGTGGACCGACTCCAGGTGACCCGTCTCGGTGTTAATAATAACACCGAGGCGGGTATCCTACCCGGCCTCCCATTGTGGAGGTAAGCTGCCCTAACGACGGGATAGCGACCGTCCCAGGCGAGTACCGGCCTAAGGCCGCCCGCCCAAGGAGTCGCATCCCGATGCCCCACCGGTAGGGGCAGGCCCTGCTTTCAGATTCGGGAGTCGAGGTGTATCCCACCGCCAACTCCCTCCTCCGTCCGCTGGCCCGTCCGGGAGAGGAGTGATCCTCTACGCCCAGGCGGACGCGCTCGCGTCCTCGCGTTGGCCCCTTCGGAGCAGACGTCAGCCAAGCCCGGTCGCGCCGACGGCTTAAGGGCATCTGCCCCCGACCTACTCTTCCGGGCCTACACCCGGAATTTCGCACCGTGACCGCGACGCCCGTAGCGAGACCGACCGCCCGTCCAGAGCCTAGACCAACGTGCCGGTGCACGCGGTCTAACCGGAAGCCAGAGCCCCGTCAGCCGCCGAGGGGGTACCTCGGCGTTACCGACTCTCACCACGTGGAGGTGGGGTTGGCACATGGACCGGTGTCCTTCTGAGAGTCGATAGCGGGGATTGAACTGCGAATCAGATTGAACTGCGATCAGAACTCTCGATTATGGAATTGCGTATGCTTGTCTTGCTTTACTTTACTGCGACTCACATGTAAGTCAAAATTATCATTTATAATTGTAACAAGACTCGAAATCGTTCGGTATTTGTAAAAATCCGTTATAAAATTTTAATTACATAACAATAAAAATGGTTGATCGTGAGGTAGACTCTTTGACTCGTCAGATAGGCGGTAAAACATTAACGATGACGTTAACACGAACCGTCGTGCAAATGCGAATGTACCATATACGAATATACCAATTTACGTGATGCTTCCGAGACAATTCTCCCGTTGGTAAAAATATGCCTGTATTGCAATTCGCTAATAGTTGTCTGCATGTTCGAAATATGGTCTCTCCAAATGCGGAATATGGATTAGTTCAAATGATTAAAAATAAATTAATCGGACCAACATTGAGAGTGGTTTTAAGCGGAGAATATAACGACATCGAATCCTTACTGGCTATCTTGAAAATGCGATTCGCATCTGTTTATTCTACGTCACAATTGCACGGAGAACTTTCTAAAATAACGCAATATCCGGATGAGTCTGTGGTAGATTATGGTAGCAGAGTATCTATGATTTTACAACAACTAAAATCTTGCTACTAAACCGAAAATCCGAATCAAGCTATCCAATTCGTAAATTCAGCAGAATCCAATGCTGTGAGAAATTTCTTACTGGATTAAAAACGGATATATATAATAATCCGTTAATCCGTGAATCCACCCACGAGAACCGGGAACATTAAACAATGCAATAGAATCTGCCATAAAAGCTGAAAGCGAATATAACGAGCATATGCAATGTATGAGAATAACAGAGGGATTAATGCAGTCTATAAGGTGTAATAATTGTCTTGGATGATGTCACAATTCTCAGTCATGTACTTTTAATCCCGTCGCTCAAATCTCACATGTACAGTGGCAGCCTAAAGTTTGTTTTTTTTGCAAAAATCTTGGTCATACGCGAATGCAGCTAAATGCAGAACGTTACAACCACGAATTCTAAACCCACGAAATCAAAATTATAATATTAATCAAAACAACCGACAAAATTTCCCTACTTCAAGAAATATGGGATTAATTTGTCGATATTGCAAAATACCAGGGCATAGCTTAAAACAATGTCGAAAAAGGCAGTACAACAATAATGTGAGAAATCAAGAAAATCGAATCGGAAACCGAATGTTTGTTGAAAATCAAATTCTTGAAAATTCTCAACGTAACAGATGGCAAGAAGCTCCGGGAAACCGAGAGCGGGCACAGCGAGTCGGCGCAGCGCTGAACAAACGCCCGCAAGTGCGCCTGGTAACTCCGAACGAGAACTGCGAAGAAACGTCAGTGTAATAAACGTCGCATGTAATTGGGAAACCACCTTCCATTATACTACCAAACAAAAATTTGGTTGACGAACGAACAAACTTTATGATAGATACGGGTTTTGATATTAATATAATAAAAGAAACCTGCCTTCATGAAAACATGCCCATCGATACCAAAATGGTGTTTGAGCTAAGTGGAATAACTAAAGGTCGAACTTGTACGATAGTACGTAAAAAAAGTATGCATTTTCGACGTCGACATATTATTCCATGTAATCACGGATAAATTCCCTATGACCCACCCTTCGACAGGATGGAGTTTTGGGCACTGAATTCTTTAAGAGCCAACGAGCAAGTCATATTATTTTCATAATGATGAGACCGTTATTCTTCCCGCTATGACGCGAAAACAAATATTTATACGAATCGCCAATCGAAAAATAAAAAATGGATGTATTCCAAAGTTAAACGCAGGACCGCAGGTGTACTTAGGTAACGCTGTTGTATCAAATCATCACGGAGTAGCGCATTTATATGCTGTTAACTCATCGGATTAGGATATAGAATTAGCGATCCCCACTGTAAAGATATATTCATTCGAAGAGATGAGAGAAGAGATTAAGGAAAATTTTAGTAATAAACAAGATAACGACAATGAACGTTAATAAAATATTGCAATTATTACATCTCGATCATTTGAACAAGGAGGAAGTCTAGCCTAGTGCCACTAGCCTAGTAGCATCCCATGCGGAAAGATTTCATTTGTCAGGAGAACTTTTAGGCGCGACAAATGTTTTTAAACACCGAATATTTACCACTGATAATCGTCCGATTAATGTCAAGCAATATCGTTATCCTCAAATACATAATGAGGAAATACGAAGACAAGTCGACGAGATGCTGGATAAAGATGTTAATAACCATCAAGTTCGCCTTACAATTCTCCATTATGGATTGTTCCCAAAAAGAATGATTCCTAGGAAATAAAAAATGGCGTCTAGTAATAGATTTCCGTGGTTTAAATGAAAAGACTATCGGAGACGCTAATCCTTTTCCAAATTGACATATTAGATCAACTCGGAAGTGCAAAATACTTCTCTGTATTTGAGCTAGCATCTAGTTTTTATCAAATTCCTATTGAATGAAACCCGGAAACAGATAAACATAAAACCGCATTTTCAATGTCGTATGGATATTTTGAATATAATCAGACTAAAGAATGCTCCTGCTACATTTCAGAGAATAATGGATCAAGTTTTGACAGGATTACAAGGAATAGAGTTGTTCGTATATCTTGATGATATCATATAATTTACACCCGCTCACTCCAAGAACATGAAACAAAATTTCATAGACTTATGAAACGACTTACTAAAGCTAATTTATACTTGCAACCTGATAAATGCGAATTTTTGAAGAAAAAAGTAGCATATCTGGAACACATAATATCTAAAGATGGCGTACGGCCAGATCCAAAAAAGATAAGCGCTGTGAAAAATTTCCCTAGGCCCAAAACACGAAAGAATATTAAACAGTTCCTTGAACTTGCAGGATATTATAGAAGATTTATTGAAAACTTTTCCAAAATTGCTAAGCCTTTATCTGATTTAACAAAACAATCAGTTGCTTTTGATTGGCAACGGAAACAACAGGAAGCATTTGATGAGTTGCGGAACGCTTTATGTTCAGAACCGATATTACAATATCCAAATTTTAATAAACCATTTATTATAACAACAGATGCATCTGGATATGCAATTGGAGCTATATTAAGTCAAGGAAAAATAGGAAATGATCTTCCAATAGCATATACTTCTCGAGTTTTAAGCGACGCAGAAACAAGATACTCAGTAACAGAAAAAGAATTATTAGCACTGATTTATGCAGTAAAACATTTTCGCCCCTATATTTATAACCGAAAATTCACATTAGTAATGGATCATAAACCACTAGAATGGTTAAATTCAATAGCTGATCCTACCTCAAGATTAATGTGATGGAGGCTTAAATTAGCGAAATATGATTATCAAATAAAATACAAACCGGGAAAGAAAAATAAAAACGCCGACGCTTTATCACGAAACTCTACAAAAAATATTAAAAATATATTTCCTCTATAAGCAAAACGTGCACGATTTTCAAGCGAAGGTTCCATGGAAGCCGATTATAAAAAACAAAAAATTTCACATCCAAAATTTAAAAGAATGTGGGAGAGTGAGAGATCTGAGAAATCCCGCACCACACAAAAAATTAAGACCTGAAGAATTATCCCCTTATGAAGATTCGAATGATGAATTAAAAGAACCGCTCAGAAATAAATTTATAGCTGATTTAGAAAGCAGCGACAGTGATAATACAGCATCATATTATTATGATACTGATTATGAAACCGATGGCTCAGAAATTATTAGAAAGGGAGAAAAGAGAAAGCGAGAGAGTAGCTCGAATCTGGAACATCGCAAACTGCAATGAAGAAGAAAAAAACGGAAGCCTTCTAAAACTTCATAAGTTCTGAAAGTATAGTGAAACACCACATAACGTTAAGGAAATGGCGAGGCCTGTGAATACGGCTGAAGGCGTGATTCGGTCAAGCATCATACCGATGATGACGCCGCCACGCAACAGCGTCAGGAAATAGAAACGCCGATGGACTACAGCCGTTGCAGCAACGCGCAAGCGCACGAGCAGAGACAATACAACGGGTGATCCATATAAAAAGAAATCTAATAAAAATATGCAAAAATATAAATATTTAGAAGAAGAACCTATGGATATTGCCACACATTCAAGCGATAGTTTTAAATTTGAAAGAAATATAGAAGTAAAAGTTGATGTCCATTCACCCCCTAAAATTTCTATAGGAACGCAACACGAAAAAATAAAAAGGTCACAATCAAAATTAAAAAATACTGATTTTATCCAAATATTAGAGGAAAATATCCCTTTAAATAAAGACGAAATCCAAGCGATGGAAATTTCATCCAATAGCGAACGAATGGAATTTGAAATTGGAAAGCCTCACGAATTATCGAAATCCAAAAACGCCAAGCGATAATACCGAATTGGAAGAAATATTTTCACCACCTTCTCGTAAAGCTAAACCACGCCCATTAGAGAAGAGTAAGAATAAAAATAGAGAAATACAAAAATTATCTAAGCCAATGTCTTTCAATAAAAAGATAAATAAAAAGCTTGCGAAAAAGAATAAAATAATCAAAGAAAAATCAAAATCAAAAATCAAAGAAATCTCCAATCAATACTTTAGAATCACGAGACCATATTTGGATAAAAAATAATAATATAATATGTTTTGTAAACACGAAAGGACAACCAATAGACGAAATAGGTCAGGAATTAATAGAGAGAAAATTGTAAAGACCCTCAAATTTTAAAGGAATAATTGGACATGTATTAACTATGGACAGAAACAATAGAAAAATATTCGGATTAATAATTAAAGAAGAGTTAAATGATAGAATAAGAGAAAATGACATTGTAAACTTTGAAGAATTAAAAAATGAAATGATACGATCGAATATTTTACACGCAGATATATCGCAGAATAAAAGTATTAGGTATACAAAAAAGTTCTGAGCTTTTTTTTGTAAAATTCAGTCTTTATTCAAAAACAAACAAAAAATATTAATCAGCGAAATATTCCCCGTTTGCATCGACAACCTTTTGCCATCTTTGGATAGCTTGCGAATTCCTTGACGATAGAAGCTCACTGGCTTCGAAGCGATAAAGTCATCAATGTATTTTCATATCTCTTCAAATCTCATGAAATGTGTATTAGCCAAATGATGCTGCAGCGATCGAAATAGGTAGTAATCGGAAGGCGCCATGTCTGGGCTATACGCCGCGTGCGAGAGAAGTTACCAGCCTAACGCAAAGATATGGTCCTGAGTCGCTTTCGCAACATGTGGTCGAGCATTGTCATGAAGCAAGATCATTTTATGACGTCCTTGGCCAGTAAATGGCCTCTTTTCTTCTAATGCATCGCTTTAATTTGTCAATTGTTGTTGGTAGCGGTCTGCCGTGATTGTTTCACCCGGTTGTAACAACTCGTAATACAACACACCTTTTCAATCCTACCAGATACAGAGCAAAACCTTCTTGGATATTGGGCTTTGGCGTCGATGTCGAAGGTTGACCAGGGTCAACCCATGATTTTCTACGTTTAGGGTTATCATAAAGAATCCACTTTTCATCGCCTGTAATGATTTTGTGCAGAAAATCTTTTTTCCGAAACTTTGAAAGCAAAGTGAGTGCAGTTTCACGCCGACGATTTTTGTTGTCTTCGGACAATTCATGCGGAACCCATCTGCCTTTCTTCTGAATCTTTCCTATCGTATATAAACGTACAGAAATGATTTGCTGCGTAACGCCATGCTGTTCTGCAAGCTCCTTTTCAGTTTGCGTAGAGTTTATATCCAGCAATGCAATTCGTCCGTTTCAATCTTTTGAGGGCGTCCAGCACGCGGTTCATCTTTAAGACTGAAATCTCCTTGGCGAAATTTTTGATACCATCTTTTACATGTAGTATGAGCATTACATGTAGTATATTACAGCGTTCTCTTCATATGCAGCACAAATCATTGCAGTGGCTTCAGCAGCATTTTTCTTCAGATGAAACGCGAAGTGGATGAAAAATCGAATATGCTCTTTTGTTATTGCCATCGTGAACACTACTGATTTTTGAGGTTATGTGCATCAAACACTAAATCGTATGACATTTTAGAAGGCCAAATGTCAACGCTTTAAAACTGCAAAAGGGTGGAAGATATATAAAATTTAAATTGTTATTTCGGTTGTATGAAATCTAAAGCTCAGAACTTTTTTGCATCTAATAATAAGGGATTGTAAGAATAAAGGAACACGTGGCGATTACACTAATATCAATACATTCAAATATTCACCAGTTGAAATTATACTCACGTAGCGAATAATTCATAAATAATACGAGAATAATACAAGATAACTTAAAGTTAACTTATCTAGAAATCGAAACGAACTTAGGAATAGAATTTGGAATTTGATGTACGATTTAGAAATGGAACTTATGACACTTGCACGGAATAGATGCGTACTGTTCGACAGCGCGCACAAGAATGATGGCACGTAGTCGTGCGCTGCAACGCTTTGCTACGATGGCTCGACTACTTAAGATGGCAGATGGGTGCGCAGACGCTTATGGCGTAGCGTCGCAAGATGGCGGATAGCGTGGGTACGCCAGCGCACGTGGCGCAGCATCGCAAGATGGCAGCGGCACGGGTACGCCAGCGCACGTGGCGCGGTGTCGCAATATGGCGGCGACGTGAGTACGCCAATATGTGGCGCTAGCGGTAGCGTGAGTTATAAAATTATACTAGATATGCGTGCTTATGCTATGTATGCTTATGTATAGAGTCAGTTAAGCCAATCAGAAACGCGGATGACTGAGAATGATGTACAGTAAAAGTAATACAAGTGTTATTGTTAATAGTAATGATAATAGTATTTAGGATTAATAATGATGATGTTTTATGATTAATTTAATATGAATAATAATATAATTAGTAATAATTAATAATAATAATAAAATGTTTTGTTATGATAATAATAATATCGACAATAGAGAATACATTTTATTATGATATAATTGATAATAGTGGTAATATTAATGTTTGTAACTAAGCTAGTACTGATAATAAGGAAAATGATTATAATAATACTATAACTAAGGTGAAAATAGTAATGGTAGGGCACGTCGTGTTCGACGCTGGACGGCAGGAGAGCCAATAGTCATGATTCTTACAGTTCGGCCATTCTGGTATTACATTCGTCCCGAATGTACCGAGTCTTCCTCTATCGGATTTTTATCCGAAACTTGGAGCTTCTGCTCCCGAACCTCGATCACTTCTTGAACGACCGACACGACTCCTTTGGAGTACTACTCCGCAACTTTTTTCTGTTCATTTCTCTTGAACGACCGACACGACATTGGAGTACTACCCCCGACTTTTTCCGTTCACTTTTGAACAATCGACTTGTCAGGTAACATAGGCTGAATCTTCTCTGAGGTAACATAGGCTGAATCCCACTTCTGAGATTGAAAGATATCTATTAGATTCGGAAAAAATTAACGGAGACCGACTGGATTTGAACTCGGGATCCCTCGTCTACCAATCCGACACTTAGTCTGCACGACCACGACGACTCCTCTCTGTTAGCTGTTTATATTCCGAATCTCTTTCATGACCGCTTACGATCGTCTAATTCTTACAATTCAGAGGCCAACATAGCGGCATTTAATATTAAAGCATTTATTATATGGGCGAAAAATTTGGCTACTCTCCGGACGTAACAAGAGGTGAAATGTGCATAAATCCACTGAACGTGGTATGCCGTGAACACGATGCCGTGAACACGACATTGCGTATTCTCGGAGCAACAATCTCGCCGACAGATACGCGGCGGACAAGGTACCCGCTGATAAAGTCCTAGGACGCATTATCGCGAGAGATTCGACTCTGAACGAGAAAGCTGCAGTTGCAGCTGTTTGAGCAGCGATGAAAACCAAGACCAAGATCGGCATAGGTATGAAAGCGAAGAAAAAAAAGAAACGAATAATTCTAACGGCGAAACGTGGTGCGTTACCGATTCTGCCAATTTTGGGCGCGCTCGGGTCCTTGATCGGCGGAGCAGCCAGCGTGATAAAAACGGTGAACGACAGGAAAGCCGCGCGACGTCAGTTCGAGGAACTGCAACACAATCACGTGATCAATGGAAACACGCGGACGAGGACTATATTTCGGTCCATACAAACGCGGACGAGATGTAACAGCGAAAAAAGGAAAAAAAAAGAAACAATAAAAGTACTTGCATAATCATCAATGTACAATTGGACCAGCTGGCGAGACGTATGCGCGTATCGTACTTCAGAGATATTTTCATGCGTAATGCGTCACCGATTAGCGGCACGCGTCAAAAGGAGAGCGATATCGTAAATATGGACGATACAATAGGTCCCGGTACTCATTGGGTATCGTACGGTACTCATTGGATACGCGAAGAGAAACGATCGCGTCGTGTATTTCGACAGTTTCGGTAATCTTCGACTGGAGGAACTAGTGCGATATTTTGGAGATAGTCTTACGACGATAGAGTCAATTGAACGTCCTATTAGACGTACGATCCTGCAGAGCGTCTGCGGACAGTTGTGCGCATTTTTCCAAACGGTCAACGCGAGTGAATTTATAAAGTCCGACAAAATGCTGACAAAATGTCTCAGTATTCGTGAATGCTTTTTCCATCATGACGCTACGTTGAACGGGAAGAGCAGCATTCTCGTGGCAAACTACTTTTCAACCACAGATTTGAGCAACGATGATTACGAGCATAGTCTAACAATTTTGGAGACTTATCATACGATACCGAATGTAACCGCTTCGAATAATACATTTTATTTTAGCAAAGATGACACAGAAATTACAATTCTCGAGAGGTCGTACGAACTGCAGGCCATAAATGAATTTTTGAGACGTGAAATTTTACGGAAACGACCACGACGCGACGCGGTGGTAACGATGGTAACGTCGATGATACCGCGCGCGGTGATGATGACGAGATTGGGGAATACCCGATAGTGCTCCGCGCAAATTACAACACGATGAGATTAAATATGCCTACAGAATAAACTTTAACAATCTCAATAATCTTAGATCGCTGCTGGATTTCTCGTAGCGTATACTGCAACCGTGAAGGTGGCATGAATCAGACGTGTCGATCAACATAATGAATGTAAACATTATCCGTGTAGAGTGCAACGTGACCGCGGGCGCGTATAGCAACAATAAAAGTGTGCACACGATGCACGAATTTTCGTCAAGCGTGTCACCTAGAATATAATATATCGGAAAGGCCGATGCAGATCATTTACTTGCCAGTCATCGTACGAAGCATTACGGAGCGATACGCATTGTTGACCAGAACGAACGATTGCTTGATTTCAGGAGAAGAGATCACCGTCAGATTGCACGTACAACGGTGACAGCGATAACGCGAGCGTGACATTTGAGATGCTCGTGTTGAACGAAGCGAAACATACGCAGAGAAATAATGCATCTTTTACAAAGAAAACACTGATTGACAATACTCGCTCATCCGACTGCATCAAAAAGAGGAAGAAACTCAACGCATCGAATGTTAAATTTTTACAAGTTTTAGAATTCGCGGTACGCAACTTGTGAGATGACTGACATCCTAAATATCAAGGACGAGGCAATCTTCGACAATCGCATCGTCAAGATTGAGACTCACGCGTACAACCCGTTTGCCAATACAACGTTCGGATACAGCAATGAGATAAGAATACCCATACATTAACAGGATCCGTACACATTGCCATACGAAAGCTTTCTATATGTCGAGGGAAAACTAACGAAGAATTAACGAAGAACAGAGTTGTCGACGGATCTGATGTGATGTTGGGAAATAATTTTTTTGCGTTCATGTTTGATAAGATTCGATACGAGCTCGATGGCGTGGAGATTAGTCGTAACAGAAACGTGGGCATAAGCAGTGGGCATTAGCACGCTCAAACACTACGTAATGACGTCATCCAACAGAAGCGTGATTCTGAAAAATGCCGGCTGAGATACGCGTACTAACGCGAATGGATATTTTAACTTTTGCGTACCTCTCTACACACTGTTGGGATTCTGCGAGGATTACAGACGCGTGGTAATTAACGCTCATTACGAGTTGATCTTGATACGATTTCGTAACAACAACAATTGCCTGATGGGGAAATTCGGCATTGGATCCCGTGGTCGACTTATTCAAGATACAATGGCGAATGCCGCACGTGTTATTGAGCGAGATTAAAAAACTATCGATGTTGCACACTTTAGAAAGCGGACGATACTTGAACATGGCTTTTCGCTCTTGGAATCTGTACAAGTTTCCGCTCTTACAGCGTATAACCAAGCATTCGTGGACATCAAGACCGCTATTCAACTTGAGAAGCCGATATGTCATCTTCATTCTGCAAACAGGCCGAAAGAACGTCATGGCGGAGGATACGAGCCGATTCGATGACTGCAACTTGATCAAGGTGAAACTTTAAACTCAGAATGTTATCCGTACGACGATATAAATCTGGACAAAAACAGATGGTCTGTGTTGTACGAAACGTACGCACGTTTCTGCAAGAGTTACTACGGACGAATATCTCTTATCACGTCTTATCACGTCTTTTCTACATAATAGTCCATTCGTAATCATCAATTGCTCGCGACAAAACAAATCGGTCAAGAGCGCAACCGTGGACGTGAGATTGGAATTTGAGACTAAGGAGGATGTACCGATGAATACCACCGCGTACTGTCTCATTATACACGATCACATGGTTCAGTACAACCCGTTGACCAATGTTGTACGCAAGATCGCCAAAGAGCATCGCTGGCATATGAAAGAGACAATAAAATCTATAATACATCGAAACCGCAGTCTTGAAAACTTGCTCGTCATGGTCGTGTCAACGTTCGTAGATCTGCAAGGTTTCCTGAAGGACAGTTTGTCGTAAAAAAGTTTGCTGTTCTCAGAAAACGGACAGTTTTTTCTCACTACATTTTCGCAAGTCGTATATCGTGGCATTTCCTCACAAGTGCCGATAAGTCTCACGCACGCTGGGTGATACGTATCACCATAGACTGTGATGGAACGGTTCTATACAGCAAAGTTAAGAGTTTGATTACAAAGAGTGTGCACGGAATGAAAGAAGACAACGATGATGTTGTCGTATACGTCAAGGAACACGAAAAACGATAATGGCTGTGGAATTTGCTTTTGGGTGAAACGATGAGCGAGAACGCATGTACATCGAGACGCTGGATGCGAATTACAAAGATGTAGATTCTCTAAACAATCTAGACTGGTAATACTATGCGATGCGAATATCACTATACTAATTGCGCTTTACAAAATATATTCAAATTGTTTAATTGGTGGTCTGATAATCATCAATAAAATAAATAAATAAATAAATAAATATAATATACAAATTATGTTCTTTTATTTCTTTCCATTATGTTGATAATATTCCAATGATCGACGTACCGCTTCTTAGCGCCGCGAAAAGTTTATCTTGCCGAGGTGATTCATCGCGCGTCAGGCAGAAATGTAGATCAGTGTGTCGGTCATGCAGATGACAAAGAAATTACATCATAATTTAAAAGTGAAACTTTTTTTATTCATATTTTTTTTACATTTTTTTATATAACTGATTATCCAATAATTAGTTGGTAATGGTGTGATCATCTCTGTTTTTTTGCACATGGCACGCTCCTCTTCCTTTCTGCGCATAGTCCTGATAAATAGCATAGTAAAATAGTCATCGATATCGAGTTCGTAAGCGTAATTGTATGAATCTATGCCTTTTTCTTGACTATTATACCACGCTAATGCAGATTCTTCAGAAAATGCTACCATAGAGTGCTTGTTTTGTTTAGAGAGATCGTTAGATTTTTTATCCACTACCTTTCGAAAGAGGACATCTTCTAATAACATATTGTACGTGATTCTTTTGAAATGTTGATATACACATGTTTCCAGAAAAATTTTGGGAGAAATCGAGAAGTCGGGGGAATCGGAGGTCACATCTTTTCACAAAATGCTGGGAAGTCGAAGTCTTTTCAAAAAATAATCCGTCACGTTTACCGGTGGATGGCGCGCCACGTTAAATAACGGTACATTTGGACTCTTCGATTGGTAGACAAGAACACAAGTCGTCAGGATGTATTAATCTAACTTTTTTACAACAACTTTTTTGCACATCACGGTTTTCTCTTCTAATGTTATATCTATTGTAAAGTTTTTTTTTCTCTTTAGCAACATGCTATATAAAAGATTCAAACTACGAGTCATCATGTATATATACATTATTCATTATTCTTCCTCATTATTCTTATAATATACTCATAACTGACCTTGTCTTTCAATATGATAATACTTCCGCAAATGAGTAATTAACAGACAGGAGTAGAGCACCGTTATAAGTGACACCTGCCAATCAATACATGTGACACTTTATGTTTTTTGCAATCGCACCGGCTTTCTCTTACATCGGGGGCTCGAGCCATGCTTGATGCAATTTCTCCTGCCGCGCACCAGGAGGATTATTTGTATATTTGCCAGTGGCGTTGGAGGGTGTCACCGCTACAGTTCGACCTGCATCTATCGAGAGACTTGGACCATCATCTCTCTGGAGTACCGGTCGTAGGGATTCGAGGGAATATACATGTATATATATTGTATATTGTATTGTTGACATGTTATTCTAAACACATTTTTGCGATAAATATCATCACATGCCTCTGTCGAAAAAATAAGATGTCTGCCCGGTAAGCAGGAGATCTAAGTTCGATTCCTGACTGAGGTGGTATTTTTTCGCAAAATAATTACGAGTTTTCACGACTGGTTCGTGGTCGGGCCCCGACGTGACGCACATCCTCCCTCCCCTTTTCATTAGACTTTTGCCTATTGTGATCCCGCGCGCCCAATGATCTATTATATATATCATCGCCAATTTCTTTGTCTCTTTGTCCATTTGTCTAAACCGAAAAACATCATACATTTGCAACCGAGTCGCAATTTGTTTATAATTTGTAATCTATTTATTTATAATTTTTGTTTATAATCTATTTGTTTATAATTTTTATTATCTTCGTAATATGTTCAGCGGACGGATTATCGACGCTTTTCTTAACATGCCGCGATACGCACGTCGATTTCTAGTGTTACGTCCTGCATACTCCACAATTTCTCCTTTTCGAACAATCGCGAAGGGCTTCGAAATATTTCGAAAAATTCATTTTTCAGCGAAAGTTATATTGCCTATTAAATGTTTTTTCGCTTCCTTGAACAAACAGTTTCGACGCCAACAGAATGGGAAAACCTGATAAAAGAAATTTTCCTAACAGGCCCATAAAACGGGATAATAAACGGTTGAAATTCTATCACGTAACGGAAATTGTAAATCTTTTTTTTATATTTTTATTTCCCCCTTCCCAAAGATCGGAGGCGGGAACTCAACTTAACCAACCGGGAAGAGTCAAGAGATATTTTTCGAGATATATACTGTTGTACCCCGGATGGGCTACAACGTTAATTTTTAGAGATAGTCGGGTTCGTTAAGCCTAAGCAGTTGGGACTCCGAGCAGGATCGAACGAATGGAAGGAAATCTTCTTGAAATCACTAACACACTTTCTTTATGTTACTTGATTTATTTCACAATTGCACAATTTCTTGGATTTAGTATTACTTATTTTATTTCTTTCACACACGGTTAAACGTCGGCGGGCGCGTATCGCGTTACTCTGGCGGCCGTCGACCGAGTATGTCACCTGAGACGTTGATAGTACGGCTCGCGTGAACTTCGCTGTGCTCGTGTAATATCTTGCGCGATAATTATAATGACGATTCCGAACGACACGGTATGTTTGATTGTTTCCCGACTCTATCTATTCCGCCTTGTGTAACCGGTTATATAGTCTGATCGATGCCTGGTCAGCATTCTGATCGATTGCGTCGATCGGTTGCGTGATATTGATTAATCAATATTACGCTCGATTTGATCATCAAATTTAGGAATTTGCTGATAGGCTTTTTCGCAATGTTCTCGCGATGCATTTCTGCGGTCTTTCGAAAGACTGGTCGCAATTTCGGCGGTCACACATTTGTGTCATCTTTCGAAAGACTTTTCGAGGTTCATGCGATCTTATTTTGTTGCCATGCGGACTACTTTTATTATTGGTTGTAGACCTGGCTACAACAATACCATCTTAGTTGATAAGTTAAATTTATAATACGCCAAAAGGCCGTTAAGGCCAAAAATCCAAAATTTCAATTAGACGTGAGGAACACGTCCTAGAACCTCCCCCGTATTTCCAAGATCCTACATAAGCCGCGACTCCGACCGCGGCTCTCTCTCGCTCGCTCGCTGATTCTCAACCACTCTGTCGCCGTGCAACCTCTGTGAAACTTCTCCGTCCATCCTGCCTTTGTGCTCTGCTGCAACCATCCTGTGTTCTCCAACCTTGGCAATTGCAAGGTTTCTACCATTCAAGATCCTCACCGCAGATCCTTCTTAAAAATTGAAAGTGAAAAGTTCTCGAAATGAAGACAAGTTCTTCGTGTTTATAAATCCGAGTGTGTTCCGGCGGGCCAGGATCTCTAGCATTTGAGCTGTCACTTCATCCAAGTAAGTGGAACTGTTATTTCTTTCCGATTTCCCTTCGAGCATATTTTTGCAACCCGAATTATATTTTAACATCCGTAACTTATATTCACTTAATAGTGAACAACGGGAGAATCAATGATCAGAAAGACGATAAGACAGCAACGGCGGGAAGCTACGTTACGAGCGCGAAGCCTGTTAGATCAGGCCTACCGGAATTCCTTCAATCCATCAACCGCGTCGGAGTTTCACCAATGAAGGACAGCCACACAGCACCGCGAGTTCCAACGCCTTGCACTCCATCCTCCATTTTCTGCCGAACCTTCCCTTCACCCTCGCGAGTCTCAACGCCTCGCGCTCCATCATCTGCTTCCTCTCCCTCAATTTCGCGGGCCTCGACGCCTCGCGTTCCATCGCCACCTCGTCCACAGATTCTTCCTTCACCAGCGAGTTTCACGTCGAGCGTGGAATTCGTTGGCGATGTTCCACCAATATCGCCGGTACTCTTCGAGGAGGAACTCACGTTCCGCGACATCCTCGCGCAATTCCTCATCTCCACCGAGACTTTTCCCCGAGGGACATTTACAATAGGCCCCGAATCTATCAATCTCACCGCACTCCGGGATCATGTAACTCGCAATACTTCCCGACGAAGATAATGGTGATGATGATGATGATGACGATAGCGATTTTGAAGAATTTCTTAATAATTTTGCGATCCAGAAGCGCTTTGCTTTTATACATATGTGGATAAATATTATCCGCATAGATGATAAGAATAGTACTTTCGTGATGGATGCAGAGGAACAGTATATCTATTACATTCCCAATGACTCTTACGCCGATATTGTGCAATTGCATTGGTCATTAGAATTATATGAACAATCAGTTGCATGACTTCAGGAGAAAATAAGGAGGAGGCAAATTATCTAAAAGATGAAATTATCTAAAGTTCCGATGGATAATTTTAAGGATATGGATGAAGTCCCTCCCCCCCCTCGCGGATTAATCCGCGGGAGTAATCCGGAAGGGAGCATAAAATTATTTTTTCTTTTATATTTTAAGTGACATTTTTTTGAATTGTTAAACATTGTGTGGTGTGTGTGTGTGTGTGTGTGTGTGTGTGTGTGTGTGTGTGTGTGTGTGTATTTTAAGTACATATTTTTTGGATTAAATATTTCTTTATATGTATGTATTTTAAGTGACATTTTTTTTGGATTATTGACATTTCTTTTGTGTGAATTTTAAATAACATTTTCTTTTTTGGATTATTTTTATAATTTCAACTGGTGAGTCTTTTAATTTTTTTTTTTCATTTTTTACTCGGCAGCGGCGGGCGCGGCGTCCGGGCTCCCACTCTGACCACGCGTCCTGTCCGCAATTTATTTATCTTCTCATTTATATAATCTTTGTTTACCTATTTGTTTATCTATTTAGTTATATCATCTTTGCCTTTGCCGGATCCTACTATCTTATCTCCCTCTCCCCCCCGTGACGTCATATCCTTCGAGTCGCAATTTTCTATTTGTTTATATCAAATTTGTTTATCTATTTGTTTATCTATTTGTTTTTATAACTACCGGATCGTATTCTCTCCTCCGCAGTTCATTTCAAAGGCCGCCCCTGCCTTCCCCTTCCTCTCTACCCTCCCGCGCTCACCGTTCCACCCACACACTTTCACCCCGCTCGGAGCTCTTGCGTTAGAATCGGCCTAGTATACCTACTTATGTATAAATGAAACTCTAAATTAACGATTAATGAGATTAATAAAATTATGACTTTAGGTTAGTATAAATATATATATATATATATACATATATATATATAATACACATATATATATATATATATATATATATATGTCGCTATTAATTTAAAAACTATTATAGCCTTGGCATTTTCATATTAGAATTATCGTCTTATTTTTAAATCAGAAATATGTCAAAAATTTCGGTCGCGAGTTGTGTGTGTGTGTGTGTGTACACACACACACACACACACACACACACACACACACAACTCGCACAGGGTGTCTCAAAACTCTCGCATTTGGGGTACACTACGTGATTTTTTATGCTAAAAGAAACAATTTTTTCCTTTAGCAAAATTGCGTGTGTTGTGCGGGTCGTTTCGTGGATTGATCAAAGAGTCGACAGGAAAGAGGCGCTCATCACTTTGTTCGATACTAAATAAACTTTATTAAAAATTGATACAGGTTGTCCTTTTTAATTCGGACCGCGACAGACGTGACGGCACGGCGGATCTCGACCAGTTCTAGTATCTTCTAGTATCGGTCTCCCGTTTTTATCCTGTTCCAGGCGGCCGTATCATCAAAATGTTCGTCAGCGTATATTTCGCGGTATATTTCTGGGTCGCGCGGCGGCTTTCCGCGTAAGGGACCGCGCAACCTGGTTAGCAGTTGCTTCACGTGATGCGGTTACACAATAAATGCGCGATTAGCACGGTAGTGTTGGTAATCGCTATCGCTTGATAAAATAATAATTCGTCGGGTAACGTATCGCTTGCCGCAATCCGCTTTGTCAGCGGTGGGCGTGATTGCGTTCTCGACGCTCGCGACACGTGCGACAAGTAGTTTTTATAAGTAAGTCAAATTAAAAGTGACGAATGAGCGCGCGTATGTGCGTAGTGGTCAGGGCCGGCGCGCGTTCCTCAGGCTGGCGCGGCCTGGGACTTAATCTTTGACGACTTCACGTACTATATTGTTTAAAATATAATACAAGTTAACAAAATAAGTATTGTTTTCATCCTTTACGTAACGATTCAATAAAAGAATTGTCTGATTTCATAGCATTATCTGGAAATAAAAATAAATGTAAATTATATGGTATATGAACTGAGCATTCTATTATTTTAATTATTTTTTTATTGCGCAATTGCATATGACAATAAAAAAATAAATTTAACGAATACTTATTAATTACGTAAATACTTAATCACGAAAAATAAAAAAATTGATTTTTTTCATAATAGTGTTTAAATAATTCGTTAAATTCAGTATTTTTTTAATTGTTATATGTAATTGCGTATAATTAAAATAATAGAATGCTTAGTTCATACACCATATTATTTACATTTATTTTTATTTCGAGATAATGCTATGAAATCAAACAATTTTTTTATTAAAATTTTTAAAGTATGTAAACAATACTTATTTTGTTAACTTTTATCGTATTTTAAACAATATAGTACGTGAAGTCGTCAAAGATTAAGTACCAGGCAGCACTGGCCTGAGGAACGCGCGCCAGTCTTGACCGCTACGTACATACACGCATTCATTCGTCATTTTTAATCTGATCTATTGTAAAAACTATTCGTCGCACGCAATTTTACAAAAAAAGTTATCTTTTAGCATAAAAAATCACATAGTATATTCCAAATGCGGGAGTTTTGAGACATCTTGTATAAATATTACTATAAAAGTTACATGAAAGTTATTAATGTTCAAAAGAGACATAAATGATATCTTAAATGAATCTAATATGTAGGTATAAATAAAACTTTAAATTAACAATGAGATTAATAAAATTATGACTTTAGATTGTAATGAAACGTATGTAAAAGCTTCGTTACTAGCACGCGCTATATACTCACGTCATCCGGGGCCGCCCGAACATCTCCAATTGCGACCGAATAATACAGGCGCGCCGCTGATCGGTCATGCGCCGACTGCTGATCGTTTAAACAATTGTAACAAATCGCGTGTTGACGTGTCAGCACAAAAAGAGTATATAAATACGGGAGTTTACCCGCATTTTACATAAACGTTTCAACTTGACTTTAGATTCTTTGTAATTGTTTTTATAATCGTATATTTAATTAATAAATTTTATAAAATTTCTTTCATTTCTTGTTATGAAAAAAAGATAAATATTTATTTATTTTAACATTTCTTCTTCTTGCAGATTTAAATAACAGTTACATGAAAGTTATCAATGTTCAAAAGAGAAATAAATGATATTCTAAATGGAACTAATATGTGTGTACAAATAAAACTCTAAACTAACAATGAGATTAATAAAATTATGGCTTTAGTTCGAATGTTATCTATATCATATTCATGTATATATTTACACGACAAAATGCATATAATTAAAAAATTATTTTGTTAAAAAAAGGTAAAAAAAGGGTGTCAAATATAGAGGTGTTTTTGATGAAAAAACTGCTGTAAGTTAAACGTATTTAACTCAACCGAGTTGTGATCAAATTAAAAAATAAAATCTTAGTGGTAGTATCTTTGTAATCTTTATTATTGAAAAGTTTTTATTCTAACCCAAATGTACTAGTTTTAATTCTTTTAAAATTAATTATAATTCTTCTTAAAAAAATGAAACTAAAACCTAAGTATATATATTTCTGCACTCATTCAAATAATACATACACTATAAAATGATATTAAAAAATTACCTTTTAAAAAAAGGTAAAAAAAAGGTATCAAGTATAAGGGCGCGCTTGAAAAAAAAAAGAAACTGTTGTAGCAAGTTAAAAAATAGAATCTAACTGACAATATCTTTTATTTTAAAGATATACAATCTAAGTGATACATATCTTCTGTATCTTCATTGAACAATCTTTTTATTATAATCCATGTGATGGTAATTTCAATTCTTAAAAAAAAATTATATTACGAAATTGTCATATCTAATTCAATTCTAATTGTGATCAAATAAAAAAAATCTAAGTGCTAGTATCTTTGTAATCTTTGTATTTATTGAAGAGTCTTCATATTTTAACCCAAGTGATACTAGCTTTAATGAAAAAAAATTGTTTCCAATTGTATCAACTCAACTCAAATAATATAATTTGTATAAAAGATTTGATATCAATAACTGGCGCCAAGTTATAATTCTACTATAAAAATTGTGTTATTCTACTAAACTCAAGTGATATGTATTATTTATATAAAAAAAAATAAAATCTAACTGGTAAAATCTTTTATTTTAAGAAAATAAAATTAAGTGGTACATATCTTTGTATCTTTATTAAAAAGTCTTTTTACTCTAACCCATGTGATAGTAATTTTAATTCTTTAAACAAAATTATATTACGAAATTATCATACCTAACTCAATTCTAATTATGATTAAACTGAAAAATAAAATCTAAATGCTAGTATCTTTGTGATCTCTGTATTTTCATTGAAGAGTCTTCCTATTCTATCCCTTTTTTTTGCGAGAGGAGGAAAAATGCTTTTACGCACGCCTGGAGGTAACCGTTCCCTCCAGGCAATGTGGGACTCACCCGCTAATCGGATCCTACCCTAAACCTACTAAAACCATCTTCTTAAGATATTATGCATCCTAGATTTACTAAAAGAGACCCCGGAACACCGTAAGGCCCCTCCCACCCATGCTCGCTAACGCGAAGCTCATCAATTACGATAATTTATACTAACATTATTTCTTTTTCAGGAATCGTCAGAACTACAGCAACCCGAAGACCCAGGACCGGACCAGGACCATTAAGGAAACCAGGACCAGAACCAGGTCAGGAGCCGAAACGTCGCGGGAAGAAGGAAGAAGTGGTAAGCGTATGATTAACCTTTCTATAACAGGAACGTGAACATATATGGGAGTGCTCGATAGCCGCACTCACGCATACCGATCGGCCATACGGGTGATCGATCCAAATGCGGAGAAACGATCAAGCGCGCAACTTGAATATTGCATACTCAATGCGCCGCAACACGTACGCCCTGCCTCCGTCTCTCCGTCTCTTCTTTGTAGGACATGATCTCCTTGATCAGAAGAATCACCATTCCACTCATCTTTAGCCATTAGCATTATCGGAATTAATGAATCCTCCTTCAGTCCACGATCGATCTTTCGTTCGACATATTCTCTGAGAGAGGACCATGCCCCGCAATCAAACAGTATATGATTTGCGTCATCGTAATTCGCATTACAATGTTCACACTTGGATTTAAATTTACCAATTCTATAAAGGTAACTACTAAAACATCCGTGTTCTATCAGCATTTGCGTAAGTCGAAACAAATGATCAAACGATCTAGAAAACAATTCATTAAAATGTGGTACAATCATTCTAACGTGTTCACAATGCCGGATCATCAGGGAACAAACCCTCGAGATGCGAGTTTCGCATTCAGAATAGACTGTCTGGCCCTCGTTTTGATCACATTGCTCCATCCGAAAGTTTGCACTGGTGCTGAAATTTTATTTGCAACGGAAGATCCGATAACTTGAGGTTCATTTGATGTTTCGATGGTAACTCGATCACTAAATGTAACATTTCGACACGCATTATTTTCAACGCGATTACTGACAGGCACTGTATTTCTTGCAGCGACTATTTTGTCGAACTGCTGATCTAAGTAATTTACGCGATTTATTGTACCTTGATCTATATTATTCATTGTAATTTGTTGATTTATGTTTCTTGTTGTAGCTTTCATATCCGCTCGTATCCTGTCGATTTCTTCTTATGCTCTTAGAGCTTCTGCTTGTTCTTTTACTAATTGTTCCTTCTCAGCAAATTTTCCATTTAATATTTCTATTTCTTCCTTGGTTAACATTTCTTCTGTTTCTGTTCCGCTTTCAGATTGAACACTTGAACTTTGAGAACGTGTTAGAGGCATTTTGTAAATATTTAAATCCGACAATTAATGAGAAATAATTAATTATAATAATTGAAAGTTTTCTATTTATAACTCTTTTTCTCTCTCTGTTATTATCGCCCGTTTTGCTTATTCTCGATACCGTTCCTATCGCCCCTTTTGGCCAATCCCACTGCTGCCACCAAAAATAAAGGATGTTACACCTTACACGGCGCGTTATCCAGCTTCTCGTTGTGATATTCAAAACAATCTTTTAATTTGAAATCTTGCTGGCCATAACTTTCAATCAATATAATAGTTGGAAAGGCCTAGTTGCGGGAAACTTAACCTTACCCGACTCCTCGTACCTCAGTGGAGAAGTGAGCGTCGCTGTCTGTTTGTTTCGAGGCTACCTATGCGACAATACTCCTGAGAAGCCGAGAGCTAAGGGCGATGCGAGGAATGTTTGTAGGCAGAGAGAGAGGAATTATCAAAGAATCATTCATATAATTTGTATCAATAATTGTTTATTTTGTCAAAAAAAGAATATTCAGAAATTTCCGCTGTAGATTCAATATTTAACCAATAGCTTTCTCTATAAAAATGGCGGTACCTTGAAATAACATGGCGGATCTTCGTTCACAGAATGATCGATGTAGTTCGATGCAAAAAGATATATATAGAATATATATTAGGTGTACAAAAAAGTTCTGAGCTTTAGATTTCATACAACCGAAATAACAATTTAAATTTTATATATCTTCCCGCCCTTTTGCGATTTTAAAGCGTTGACCTTTGGCCTTCTAAAATGCCATACAATTTGGCGTTTGATGCACATAACTTCAAAAATAAGTAGTGTTCACGATGGCAATAACAAAAGAGCATATTCGATTTTCCATCCACTTCGCGTTTCATCTGAAGAAAAATGTTGCTGAAGCCACTGCAATGATTTGTGCTGCATATGGAAAGAACGCTGTAAGTCACTACATGTAAAAGATGATATCAAAAATTTCGCCAAGGAGATTTCAGTCTTGAAGATGAACCGCATGATGGACGCCCTCAAAAGATTGAAACGGACGAATTGCAAACACTGCTGGATATAAACTCTGCGCAAACTGAAAAGGAGCTTGCAGAACAGCTTGACGTTACGCAACAAACCATTTCCGTACGTTTACATACGATGAGAAAGATTCAGAAGGAAGGCAGATGGGTTCCGCATGAATTGTCCGAAGACAACAAAAATCGTCGGCGTGACACTGCACTCACTTTGCTTTCAAAGTTCCGGAAAAAAAATTTTCTGCACAAAATCATTACAGGTGATAAAAAGTGGATTCTTTATGATAAACGTAGAAAATCATGGGTTGACCCTGGTCAATCTTCGACATCGATGCCAAAGCCCAATATCCACGCCAAAAAAGTTTTGCTTTGTATCTGGTGGGATTGGAAAGGTGTTGTATTACGAGTTATTACAACCGGGTGAAACAATCACAATCATCAATCAGACCGCTACCAACAACAATTGATCAATTTGAGCGATGCATTAGAAGAAAAGAGGCCATTTACTGACCAAGGACATCGTAAAGTGATCTTGCTTCATGACAATGCTCGATCACATGTTGCGAAAGCGACTCAGGACCATATCTTTGCGTTAGGCTAGGAACTTCTCCCGCACGTGGCGTATAGCCCAGACATGGCGCCTTCCGATTACTACCTATTTCGATCGCTGCAGCATCATTTGGCTAATACACATTTCGTGAGATTTGAAGAGATATGAAAATACATTGATGACTTTGTCGTTTCGAAGCCGGTGAGCTTCTATCATCAAGGAATTCGTAAGCTACCCGAAAGATGGCAAAAGGTCGTTGATGCAAACGGGGAATATTTCGCTGATTAATATTTTTTTGTTTGTTTTTGAATAAAGATTGAATTTTACAAAAAAAAGCTCAGAACTTTTTTGTACACCTAATATATAGATATATATAGATATATATAGAATCGCTTATTTAATTGAATTGATTATTGATTCATTAAATGATTCATTCTGTTTGCTTTCATTATTGGTGAGATTAATACTCATATTTCGTAGAAATCAAAACGAGTGCGTCAGATTCGTATAGAAATTATTTCAATAATTATCTTTCATGTTCTTTCCATAATCGCAAAACATTTGACGCGTTTGTAAATTAGCAAAAGATCTTACTACTCAGAATAAATAACTGGAAAATTATTATCTTAAATGTCGTTGTTGGTGCAATCCTCGTAATAAATAAATCAACTGTTAATATTAGTCTATATTACGTGTTCTTGTTTATCTTTCCTTGCATTATTATTATTATTATTTTCTTATTTTAATCTACTAGTACAGATAATCAAGAGGATTATATATGTCCATGTCTTGTATATGTCCATATACGACGGCTGCTTACGCTTTACTAAAGAGACGGATCGACAACGAAGCTCATTGGCGGAGAGTATCTCAAGAAACAAATCGGCTTGCGCGTACACTAGTAAGTGTTCTTTTCAACCAATCGGGTTTAATACGCGCACTGAATTTACTCAACGGAGATTAGATTCTTTAAGGAGACAGTTCGTTAGGAGACTACACTTGAGATGTTAAGTATTCATTTTTCACTTTTAAACTGCTCTTATGTGTCGAAGACTAAGTTCTTTTTCGGAGACTGAGATTTTCGCGGAGATGTTTACTACACGTTTCCTAATTTTCGACTGCTCTGAGGAGGCGTTCCTACTCTCCGGCGTTTCTTATATACCCCGAAAATCGGCGATTGCATCAGCATCGAATGTTTTAGAATCCGTCGATCAAAGTGATTTACGATGACAGTTAACATAGTTTTGAATTTATTTTCTAGGAATCGTTGGATTTATCGTGACAGCTAACATGCTCGTTCAGCAAAATTCTCGGAAGCGGCGGTATCAAAAGGAGTCGTCTGGAGAAAGGAATTTGAATATACTTTGTGCAAAGCAGCTTGAGTATAGTTCGGTATGCACATAGTCGGTGCGTTTATATAAGTTATGTCGATCGATAAAATATATATAGATACAACGTACGTTAATACGAGCAATCCATTAAATTATATAATAAGACTCTTAAAATGAATATATGTTTCCTTAGATTATTTGCAGTTCAGCACGAGTAATAGAAGCGTGCGTGTATATATAATAAATGAAAAATTATAATTTTTCTAAATCGTATGATAGATCATAAGTTATAATTATGTTCTGGGATTGTAAAATGAAATTTGTACGCACATATCAATTTCATACTTTACTCTTATGCTGTTTCACTTTCAGAATAACATAAATGTAATAATAATATAATAATGTAATAATAGACGTAAGTATAAGGACATAGATTATATGTTTGCTTATACAAGGAATAAGACATTATCATTTACTATTAATTTACATTTACTATTAATACTTATAGTCAACTAATGCTTTCTTTATACAATAAAGACTTTAGTTATTTATTTGTTTTCTATTGTTTTGCGAATTTACAATCTTTTATAAATTATAGAATCAGATATTAATTATTATTGATATTTGTTAACCTATGATTACAATTGTTTATTCATACATCCGATTATTATTGATTCAAGTGTGTAACTTGACTGCATTTATATACTCGATTGGCGGATTGTTAATTATTATAAACAATTGTAATTATTCACCAAATAGCGTTGTTAACATCGTTATATAGCTTTTAGAATTTAAAAAAATGCAAAGCGATAATTGAATTGTTATTGTTTAAGAGATGTTTAATTTTGTCGTTCCTTATTCTCTGTATTGCGTACTATAATCTGTATTAATAATATTTTATAATATATTCGCTTACTGTTAACGATAATCTCGAAGGTAGGTTATGTTCAAGGGGTTACAGTCGGCACTCGAGATTAGTCGGAAGGGTAATATATATATATATATATATATATATATATATATATATATAATATATGCGTGTAATTAATTTAACATAATGATAATTAAAGATGTGTATGAAGATGTACATATATATAGGAATACATAGATTTTATTATTAAATTAAAGTTAGTTCTGAATTCCGAGTCGATCTCGAATGTAGATATCTAACGGTCGTTTAGTGAACTATCTTTTGCGTTCATAAACACATCTAAAAACTACTTTCATAAGAGTCCAGGCTAATATTCGTAAGATACGGATTTTAACCTAAAAATGATCATACCTTGGCATTGAATTTATAGAATACTTATTATTTTTACCATTAATATCATTAATTAATATGCTTGCCGAAAAATGGTTGGTAATTGCGAATTATCGATTACTCTCGGTAATTTATAGATTTATATGGTGCATTCATGAGTAAGGTTAGGTTAGAATGATTAATTATTATGCTTTCTGCCAAGATTGTAACTTAGAGGAATGTAACGTTTTTAATAAAGAGGTTATCATTAAGTTGATGATTCTATTGTTAAGGTAGTTGTTCTATTTTATATTTCATGCATATTTGAGAAATCATAAGGTGAAAACTAAGGCATATGTGAAAATTTTAAAAAGAAATGTCGGGATGTCACAGTGTAATAAGAGCTAGAATAAAGATAAACGTTGAATCAGAATGTAAAAAATTAATCAGACAATAACGATTCTTTACAATGGATACAATAAAAAAAATTTTACAAAGTTACCAAACTGAACTTAAGAAAAAACTATCTAATAAAGAATTAATAAACAAAATAGATATAAATGTACTAAAAACTAAGATAAAAACTGATACCGCCAAGAAAGTATGTATTACTGGTAGACAGCACAAACAGGGAAAATAAGAAAAGAAACAAGAGAACTTATGTTTGAGAGAAGGAAATATGTTAAAAAGAACGCGGAAATACCAGGACTTAAATAAAAAAAAAACAAGAAAAGAATTAAGATTTTACAATACAGATCTAATAAGAACAACAATCGAAAAATATGAAAAATATGACAAAAATATGAAAGTTCTTAGGAAAATGAACAATAAAGGGCGACTTAGAATATACCAATTGAAAAATACTAACGGAGACATCAAGGAAAACAAAAACGATTTAATACGTATTACTGACTTCTGCACTATATTATTTCTACAGTACACTTCTACAGTACATTATAAAGAAATCAAAACCATCAAACACAATTGATAGAAAAATTCTGAACATTGGATCTGAACAGCTACCGGACATAATTGTACAAGAGGTAGAATTTTATTCATTATTCCAAATGAATAACAATAGAGCGGCCAGAGACGACGGTACAACTGAAATGATAAAGTTGGGAGAAATTACACCTATTGAATCTGTGAGAATATTTCTTAACAAATGACAGAACATGATATCAAAAACATGGCAAAACGCTCAGGTTCTATTATATAAAAAAGATGATAAACTAAGAATTGATAATTATCGACTTAAGCCTGTTTTCCCACCCATATTAATTATTAACAAAGATCATAACAAACAGACAAATTAGATGACTATTAATTTCCGGAGCTTCCAAGCTGGAAGCCGTAAAGATTTTAACACAATCGATCATATAAAATCTGTTTACTCACTGATAGAGAAATGCAACGAATACAACCATCTTGCATCTTGCTTTCGTTGATTAGAACAAAGCATTCGATTTGGTGGAATTGTGAGCTGATTTTGGGACTTTGAACAGTGCAAGAGTGAATTTAAGATATAAAAATCTACTAAAAGCCATACAAAAATGCAACACTTGTAGTAAACATCGCAGAAGGTGTAGAAACAAATAAAATTCTAATAAAGAGGGGTGTGAGGCAAGCGGATACCATTTCCCCAAAACTGTTCACTTGCGCTGAAAGAGATCTTCAGAACGCTTGAATGGGACAAGAAGGGTATCAAAATTGACGGCAAATGTTTGAATTACCTTCGTTTCGCGGACGATATTGTGTTTATTAGCTAAAATGTCCGGGAGTTGTAAGACATGTTAGGGGAACTTAAAACAAATTCAGAAAAAATCGGATCTAAGCATCTATGAATTTAAGTAAAATCAAAATCATGACAACAGATTTCCGAAATACGTCTGGCCAACTAAATCATAAAGAAAATCGAGGAATATATCTATCTAGAACACAATATCAAACTAGGCAAAGAAAATCATACTGCTGAAATAAATAGACGTACTCGATTAACATGAGCAGCAATAGATAACTTATCATATATACCAAGAAACAGAAATATTCTCGTTAATTTGAAAAGAAAGGTATTCAACACTATGCATACTCTCCGTAATGACCTATGGAATGGAAACAGCCACGCTGATTATTAAATCGGCCAATAAACTTAGAACAATGCAAAGGTGGACGAATGATGTTGGGGATGAGTTTCAGAGACCACACTATAAAACGAAAAAATCAGACAGAGAACAAGAGTTGATAATGTCATAACATGTATTGCTCATATAAAATGGAACTGAGTGATACATGTTGCTCGGCAGGATGAATCCAGATGGATAAAATGTATAGTGCAATGGAGACCACGATCATACAAACGGAGTGTAGGCAGGCCACAAAAACGCTAGCTCGATATCAAAAACAAAGTAGGAAAACGCTGGCATCAATTAGCCTAGGATAAAGAGTCATGGAAAAAAGAGGAGACCTATGTCCAGGAGTGGACTACAAAGGGTTGTTACAAGAAGAAGAAGAAGAGATTCTAATGAGTAATGAAATGTTTGGAAATACGAAAGATAATATTCCATCTTATGCAGAACATTGTTTTAAGAAATTACATGCAGTTGTTACGCAGAATACTGTTCCATGTGAAATTAGTAAGGCTCAAGAAGATGAAACGGAATATTTTGATGATTTTGATATGTCCGATATAGAAGTGGAAAAAACTCACAGAGCAAGTCAGATATTGCTACATTCTCTGCTGAATGTATAGCAATGACTAAAGAAAATGCTATAAAAAATCTAGGAAAAGAAAATTACAAATATAACATTGTATTGAGTGATAAATCAGAAAACGATTACTGGATTAATATAAATCCATATTATTCGATAGGAAAAGGAAAGCGAATAATATCTCTGCTATTATATTTTTCATTGTTCAAATGTGATGGTATTCATTTTTAAATATTCGACAATTGTGATGTCTTCTACAGTGGAGACAGAATTTAATGATTGCTAATGATCTACTTTTAAAAAATATTTCGCGTTCGATGCGAGTCGACAAATTTATAACTTTGCATCTACGATCATTTTCTGGCTCAGCAAAGCTTGCAATAGCAGAACAAATATTTGAAACTAAAAATACATTTAAAAATACAAAAAATATTGAAGAAAAAAATAAAGTAACTGGAAAAGATTTAGATATCATCTCATGCACACTACAATCATAACAAAATCTCACATGCACTGATGTTCAATTTACACACACAATGTATAACGAAGATGTAAAACAGATAAAGACATTACTAACGTATAACGAAACTTTACAGACAATACAAATTAATGTTTCAAATATGAATGAAAAAGAAAATTATAAATATAACACGGTATTGAGTGATAAATCAGAAAACGATTACTCCGATCTAAATGATGAATACAATTGACGAAACAAAAACAAAAAAGAAAAAAGAAACAATAATTAAAAGAATATATTTCCAATTACAACCCGATTTTACAGGAGTTTGCAAAAGAAAAAAGATTAATATCGCTCTCTTATAAAATAGAAATCTTTGTGATTCACTAAAAGGCAGAAAAAATAGATTATAAACACATGTGGATTTGATAGTATTGTCCAGTTATTTGCCACTGCATGCACACACATAACATTTTATAATATTCTCGCAAATATTACATCAGAGATATTTCAGTTTATTCAAAAAAGTTAATATATAATATTTACGAGTATTATCCGTGTCATTATACATTGTTGAATGCCAACGCTTCGTGAACATTACACTTCATCAGGGCGAGGAGCAGCCTGATACTGCTTTTCCGATGGAATTCGATGGATATACGTTATATGAAAGGAGGGTAAGCGTAGAGAAAAAAGGGGGAAAGAGATTAGCTAAAACTATTACGAGAAGAGAGGCGGAGGAAGTATATGGGATAAGTCACTTTCGGTCAATCGGGAGAATAGTTTTCCATATGTCTCTTACATTGTGTTATCTCTATTCAGATTGTCATGATGTTTTTAAATCTCTATAGCCTCTTTGTAGCCTTTTTAAATCTCTGTAGCCTCTTTCCTTGAGAAATACGAGGTAGTCGTAGCAATTGTGGTTATTTTATCAAATAATGTTTGATGTCCTGTTTCAATGTTATATTCTGATAATGCTGACTGTGTGACGTGTTTTAATCTGACATCGCGTTGATGTTCCTTTATGCCTACGTTGACCATTCTCTCAGTTTCCCCAATGTATACTTTTCCGTATGAGCAAGGTATTTTATACTTCTGCTGAACTGAGTGGGGATTTTTAGTCTTTAAGATTTCTCAAGATTTGTCCTATTTTCTTAAGAGATCTAAAGATAGTTCGGATGTTGTATTTCTTCAGACCTCTCCCGATGCGATCGGTTGTTTTTTTTATATATGAGAGGATGGAAAGGATTTGTCTCGTTATATGATATTTATGCGTCTGACTTCCTTGTCTTGTTTATGTATCTGTTGATTATTTTATTTATATCTTTTTTTCAGATTATTTTTAATTTCATAGATAAAGGGCAATCAATTTATAGATAACGCGCAACACTACTGCGTAAAATAGAATATTTTTTCAGCAAAAAAGCGTGTAATGTCGTAACAATAGGTGCAATATTAAATGTCTGTAACCTATACGAACTTTTTTAACAAAAAATCGAGTTGTACATTATTAAAGGATTGTAACAACTGCAAAAAAGAAACAAAAAGAGATCTAACTCTTTTTAACCTGGATTTTGGAACGATAAAATTACATAGCTATGACGCTATTGCTCAAATTATACATAAGTATATAACCAATAATTATAAAAAAATGTACACAATGTGGAAGAGATGTTAGGGTAAAAACAACATATTATTCACATTTATTAATTGAATGAAAAATAATCACACATGATAATTCATCATTTTCTTTAATTGGAGTTATACATTATAACTGGATTGTAATATAACGGTGAAATGTAAACTCAATTGGACATGTCGCGAGCGCCGAGAACGCAATCACGCCCACCGCTGACAAAGCGGATTGCGGCAAGCAATACTTTATCCGACGAATTATTATTTTATCAAGCGATAGCGATTACCAACACTACCGTGCTAATCGCGCAAATATTGTGTAACCGTTCCACGTGAAGCAACTGCTAACCGGATTGCGTGGCCCTTACGCGGAAAACCGCCGCGCGACCCAGAAATATACCGCGAACGCTGATCAACATGTTGATGACACGGCAAGGACCGGCCGCTTGAAACAGGATAAAAACGGGAGACCGATACTAGGAGAGGACTCGTTGAGATCCGCCGTGCCGTCACGTCTGTCGCGGTCCGAATTAAAAAGGACAATCTGTATCAAGGTTTAATAAAATTTATTGATTATCGGACAAAGTGGTGAGCGCCTCCTTCCCGCCGACTCCTTGACCGATCCCCGAAACGACCCGCACAACAGACATTATGCAGCTTACTTTACATGGAGACAAATGAACTCTTTTCGACGAAATGTTGAAAGAATGTCCATCTGTTACAGAAAGTAATACTATAAATCCAGTTATCTTACCAGCTAGCTTATACACAAAAGTAACTTAAACAAAATATATATAAAAATAAGTCTTATAAAAGAGCAAAAATAAATTTTTTTAATCAATATTTTAATACAACAAAAAGAAAAAAAATTTATTTTAACATTTTAAGAATTTTATTTTAACACTTTTTTATTTTATTTTAACATTACTTAAGAATTTTATTTTAATACTTTTTCTCAATATTTTATTTAATACTTATTAGTGTTTAAATTTAAAATTTTTGTATCTTTTATTTTATATAAAAATAAAATCAAGAAAGGAAAAGTTAAAAATTAAGACAAAAAATTATAAAAATCAAATTAAAAAAATAAAAGAACCAAAAATAAGAAAAAAAAACAAAATAAATTTAAATTAAAAGTAAATAAAAAAATTTATAACTCAGAAGAAACAAAAAAATAAAAACGTTGTTAGATATATAAATGTACTCTAAATACTTTCCTCCTTGTAAGCATGCGCATAACGATGTACACGGGAGAGAGAGAGAGAGAAAAAGCAACAAGAATATGGAAGTAAGCGTGCTAATAAAGAGATGAATTGCATCCATAAATATTAAATAAATAGTTAAGCATCGAATTTCTCCTATTGCATTATTTCATACAAAATTACCCATTTACATATACAACAAACGTAAAAACCCGTTCCGATGATCCTTATTACGGTGGAATGGCTTATGTGCACACAAGTGCACAACAAAGAGAGGTCTTAGAATTAAATAATTTAAATTATTTCCATTCCGTTAGATAGCACACCTGATTCAGATTATAAACCTGAATTACAAACACAGAATTCAGACGTGAAGATATACATTAAAGGGCCCTTTATATCATTATACTGAACGAAATCGAATATTGTGTTGACTTGTGCTGAGCTAACATAACTCAGATTTGTAGTATTATCAACATCGAATAATTACAAATCTGAAGTTTTAACATAAAGTACGTGCGCGAAAGGCCGCGTTCAAGAGTAAAGTGCCCTTCATATCGTTATACTAACGAAACTGAAGATTGTGCTGACTAGCACAACTCAGATATGTAGTTATCAACAGAGTATTTTCTTAGTCTCCTTAGTAAGTATACGCTGAAACACCCATGGCTAGTAAGTATTTGCTTTGCCGAAATGTCAAGTTTCCATGTTTGCATAGCATCCATTCGTGAAAAATCGACATAATTATTTTTCTCGTTCCAAAACCCTATAGTGCGGTGTCCAATAATATGGTGTCCAATCCTGCGGTGTCCAATCGAGTCGTGTCCAATAATTTCGTGTCCAAACGGAATACGTCCTCCTTCTTTAATCTTTGAATCTCATCTTTGAGAACTCTGATCTCACACGTTAAATTGACCATCGACTGTCTCAATTTTTCATCATCACTCTTCGCCTCAGCACGTGCAATGAACTCCTCGGCAACTAGTTTCATCTTAGCCAAGTAAGAACGCAACTTTCCAGCTTACTCTGCATATTCGGGGACTTAGACCGGATGACATCACATTTATCGGCGTATGCCGTTAGTTTCGCCACCGACGAGATACTATTAAAGACCGACAACCGTGGATAAATTTTCATCATCACTAAAGGGATCCCGGGGACCCGGGGGTAATTGAAGAATGTTGATATTATCGACGGTTTTGACTGTTCCGTAGATAAATTAATGAAGACTTTTTAATTATTTTTTTATCCTATTATTATTTTTTTGTAGATAAATAAAATTATATAATAAGAAAAATATACGTATAAATATATTTTATATACAATTATATATATATACGAGGGTAGCTGAAAAGTTTTAAGCCTTAACATGAGGATGACGTTACTCGTCAAAACCATTCTAGTATTACAATAGTATATGCTTTGAAAGACTTTTGTGAAAATTTCAGTCATTTTGGACGCTTAGTTGTTGTTTGACAGTCGTTTGTGTCAGTCAATGTCAGTGTTTTTGTAAAAATGGAAAAAATTGAATATCGTGCTGTGATTAAATTCTTATTTGGCAGCTGACA
Source organism: Pogonomyrmex barbatus (assembly GCF_055798465.1). NCBI lineage: Eukaryota > Metazoa > Arthropoda > Insecta > Hymenoptera > Formicidae > Pogonomyrmex > Pogonomyrmex barbatus. The sequence goes on along the minus strand of NW_028297111.1, from coordinate 3,842,553 downwards.
GGCAGCTGAATTTAAACCGTGGTCGTACCAGCTTGGCTGATGATGAGCGTTCGGGATGGCCAAAAACTGCGACCACCGCTGATAACATCGAAAATGTTCACCAAATGGTACGACCGTCGAATCAAGGTTAAAGAGATAGCAGAGGCTATAGGCATATCGAAAGAACGCGTTTGTCATATATTGACTGAAGAATTGGATGTGCGCAATCCGCGCGTTGGGTGCTGCGCTTGCTCATTTTGGACCAAAAACGAATTCGAATGAACATTTCCAAAGACCCTGTTGGAGCGGTTCAAGCGAAACGAGTCAGATTTTTTGCGTCGATTCATAACTGTAGATGAAACTTGGATCCACCACTACATTCCAGAGACAAAAGAACAATCAAAACAGTGGACTGCAAAGGATGAACCTGCTCCGAAAAAGGTGAAGACGGTTCCATCAGCTGGGAAGGTAATGGCGACTGTTTTTTGGGATAGTCACGGAATTGTGTGTATCGACTATCTTGAAAAAGATAAAACAATACGGGAGCGCATCATTACTTGATAAGTTGAAGGCAGAAATTGCAAAAAAATGGCCGCATTTGAAGAAGAAGAAAGTATTGTTCCATCAAGACAACGCATCTGCTCACACTTCGGCGGTCGCCATGGCCAAAATTCACGAACTGCACTTCGAATTGGTTGACCACCATATTCATCAGATCTGGCCCCCAGCGACTTTTTCCTGTTTCCTAAAGTTTCGCTTGGAAGATAGAGATTTTCACCGAACGAGGAGGTCATCGCATACGTAAACGCTATTTTGCGGAGCAAGACGCCAACTACTATATTTGGAGGTGTTAAAAAGGTTAGAGTATCGATGAGAAAAGTGTATCGACTTAAAAGGAGATTATGTTGAAAAATAAAACTATATTTGATCGAAAAAATACTTGTTTCTATGTTAGGCTCAAAACTTTTCAGACTACTCTCGTATATATATATATATATATATATATATATATATATATATGTTCTCATTTATATATAAACAATTAATTTTTGCTGGAAAAATAAGAAGTTAAAACATTAAATTATTTTTCTAAAGCTTAATGGAAACAGTATTAATTAATTATTACTTATTATTAGTTGGCTGGATCAGTGATCGGTCTTGCCTTATAACTTAACCAATACTTAATAAAAAGTAACTTTATTATAGTGTTTTGGAAAGCTCTCGAGATAAACTACAAGAATATGTAATAAAAAAATTTCACTTAAAAAAACATTAATGACCTTGACCTGATTTTGACAAGGTCACTCAAAGTCAAATCCACATTTCCATTCATGTGTCCTCCTTCAAGCCATGCAACTTTCGTTCGAAAAATTTTCCAATAAAATCATCGATTCGCGAGATTGACCATATAACTTAAAATGAAACATCCTATATATATATATATATATAATCTCTGTCCTCCAAGCGAAACTTTAGGAAACAGGAAAAAGTATATATATATATATATATAGGATGTTTCATTTATATATTATATATATATCAATTCATTATATATATATTCATTATATTCATTCATTATTCATTATATATATATTCAATTATACAATAATATATTGATATATATATATATCTATATTTCAATATATTATTGTATAATTGAAACAAAGATCTTGATTATTAAAACAAAAGCATAACATATTTGTTTTATTAATGTCATAGAATTGCGAAAGTTAAGAATATATAGTAGGCATTTTCCAACAAATATGATATATCCAAAGAGAAGATTAAAAAAGAATGCAGAACCTTCTATATCCTGTTGATTTCGATGATGAGGAATTTATTACTGAGAACATATAATGTCACAAGCATTATAAGCAAATATGCATTTTGAAAGAAAAAGTAGCAAAGCAAATGCAAAAATACAAAAATTAAGAAAACTTCTTAATGTATCGAGATTGAAAGTTAAAACAAAACATAAGGTAATAACTCGTTTACGAAAAAAAAATAATCACAGGTGATTTACCAGACACGAGTATTTTTCGCAAATAATTACGAGTTTTCATGACTGGTTCGTGATCGGGCCCCGCCGTGACGCACACCCTCCCTTCTTATTCGGGGGCTTGAGCCATGTTTGATGCAATCTCTCTTGTCATGCTCCAGGAGGATTATTTGTATATTTGCCAATGGCGTTGGAGGATGTCGCCGCTGCAGTCCGACCTGCATCCATCGAGAGAATAGGACCATCATCTCTCTGGAGTACCGGTCGTGGGGATTCGAAAGAATACATGTATATATATATATATATATATATATATATATTGTAATATATGTATATATATGTATCATTGTATTGTTTTATATATATATATATATGTATATATATATATATATATATATATTGTAATATATGTATATATATATATATATATATATGTATCATTGTATTGTTGACGTATTATTCTAAACACGTTATTTGCGATAAATATCATCACATACCTCGGTAGTCGAAAGGATAAGATGCCTGCCCGGTAAACAGGAGATCCAGGTTCGATTCCTGGCTGAGGTGGTATTTTTTCGCAAATAATTACGAGTTTTCACGACTGGTTCGTGGTCGGGCCCCGCCGTGACGCACACCCTCCCTTCTTATTTAAACGCCTTGTTTCGACGAGTTCAAGGCTTTGTACTAACATTTTTAATAATGCAACTTTTTTACAAGAAAAAAGAGGCTTATAATGACGAAGAAAAACAATTAGCTCAAAAAATGCATTATACTTCCCCAAGTTTATATAGAAAAATGCGCGAAGAATGTTTTATATTACCTTCAGAAAGTACAATTAAAACATGATTTAATGTAATAGATTTATGGCCTGGAATTTGTATTACCATGTTTCATTGTTTAAAAGCAAAAGTAAATTGCATGGATAGTAGCGAACGCAATTGCGTTTTACTTTTTGATGAAATGAAAATAAAAAAAAGTTTTAATTTTAACGAAAAACAGTAAAAAAATAAAAGATTTTGAGGATTTGGGATCACTAGGATGTAACACGGCAGTCGCAAGTACTTTAGTTTTTATGGTTCGAAGTTTATTACATAATTGGAAGCAACCATAATTGGTAGCATATTTTATAACTGGTGGCACTTTAAATAATGTTCTTTTATCATCTGCATCAGACAAAGTTATAGAAGCAATATTAGATACAGGATTAAAATTGCGTGCTATTGTTTGTGATCAAGGTACTAATAATCAGAGTGCTATAAAATATAAAATTTCTATACATCGTCCTTATTTTATGCATGGACAAGAAAAAATATATGCAATTTTTGATATACCACATGTTTATAAATCTATCTTATAAATCTATAAGAAATCAACTCTTGAAATATAATGTTATGTACGATGACAATAAAGTAGCATCATAGAACGATGATTATTATGGCAATTAGAAAATGGCAAAGCGACAAGAGCGGCTTGCAAATTATCAGAAAAACATGTAAATCCTAATCATTTTGACAGAATGAAATGCCGTTTAGCTTTACAAGTTTTTAGCCGCAGAGTTTCAGCTACATTATTAACTGCAGGAATAACAGGAGGAATTGATACTGAAACTGTTATGCACTACTGAATTTTTTACAATTTTTAATAACAGTTTCGATTCTTTAAATAGTCGCAATTGTAATGATCCAAATGCTTGTGCTCTATCAGAAATTCGACTTTATGTGGAAAATGATCTAAAACAATTATTAAATGATTGTAAGTGAACTATTACAGATAAAGGTCTTAAAATACCGCCATGTTTTGAAGGATTATAAATTAGTGTTACGTCTATTTTACAATTGTGAGGCGATTTAAAACACGATGCGAAAATTAAATTTTTCATGACTTCTAGAGTTAATCCGTTGGAAAATCTTTTTTCCATGATACGTACATATAGCAGAACATACAATCAAAATCCGAGTGCAAAAGCCTTTCGATTATTGTTACAAAAAACATAGTGTTAAATTTGTATAAGTCTACACAATCTTCAAATTGCTTAAATAATGAAGATGAAATTATTTCCAAATATGAATACATCTACATCTCTTCATCGAATAACATTTGATACAACAATTAATGCATCTAACGATTATGAAAATGATGATAAACAAAATGTACTGATAAATGTTAAAAAAATTGTTATTGACGCATCATATACAAATAATAAAACTCTAGAAGCATCTGCTATTAAATATTTTGCAGGATTTGTTGTTAAAAAATATGTTGCAAAATCAAATTGTGATCAATGTCATGTCTCATTTATTAATACAAATCACGAACTGACAGACAACGCAAGACAAATATTAATATATTTTCGAGCATATGAGACCAATGATGACGAGGAATTAGGACATCTATGTGTATCTACAGAAGAATTTTCATTTGTATTTCGATTAATGAATGCAGTATTTGATGTAGGTTATTCTAATATGAGAGGAAATTATAGCATATTAGATACTCTATTTCCATTCATGATACAAGCTGTACACACAAAGTATCCAAATTGATTTCAGCATGAAACTTGTAGCATTCATTGGCAAAAAAATTTGGCATTTTACATGATAAAAATTGAGATACATAAAGATTTACTTTAGTTAGGAGAGCGATTAACACTTTCAAAAAGTCGTCATAAACTTACACAGAGATAAAAAAATGTACAAAGCATTTAAAAATTTTTTAACATTTAGATACTTATGAATATACTCGCGGCAATACATGCGGAATGAGTATATACAGAAGGATTGCGATTCTTTCAGCGGTACAATCTAAAACATTTCTTTACATTTATTCGCGGCACTTTGTGCCGATCGAGTAAGAAGATCGCATCTTTTTGAGCGGAACGATCTACAAAAATTCTAAATATTACTCGCGACATTTTGTGCCGATCGAGTAAGAAAATCGCGGCTTTTTGAGCGGAACGATTTACAAAAATTCTAAATATTACTCGCGGCATTTTATGCGGATCGAGTAAAAAGATCGCGGCTCTTTGAGCGAAATGATCAAGAATTTTATACATTTAGGGTTTATCTAAATTAACTTGTTACATAACTGTATGCATAAAGAAAATTATCAAATCGTAATTCTATTCTCTAAATAGAATATATAAAATGCAATTGGATAATTTTTTTTATGAATATGCTATGTTTATGTAGCTATATAAATTATTCTGGATATATTCTTTCTCGTGGCATTTTATGCGGATTGAGTAAGAAGATCGCGGCTCTTTGAGCGGAACGATCTGCAAAAAGCATTATAATGCAGTTCGCGGTCTTATGGCGGACCGAACAAATATGGGAGATAAACTTGGAAATTCTTTCATATTAAAATATTGTATTTTTTTTTACATATGTTTTGTAAAGATTTTTAATATCCAATATTATTATCATTTTTATGAAGGAATTCCATGTTATGTGTCAATTGGTCTCCACGTGGCATCTCCTGGAAATGCTCTATATGAGTAACTACAATTGACACGTTAATCTTATTATAGGTATTATTATTATACATGTAATAATACACACACACACACACACACACACACACACACACACACACACACACACACATAATTTTTTAAATATGTAATATAAATCTTGTGGTATTTGTTGATATGATCGCGTGGTGGTGTGTGAAACGTGTTGCACACTATGCGTCTCGAGTGTGGCCTGTAGTACTGTGTCGCCCGTAATCGGCTGGTTGAAAGCTGGTTTTTAACTCGAGGGAAATGTCCCATCCTCGACCATCTGTGTGGCAGACCAACGGTGCGAGTGTCGGTACCAAGCAAAGCGGAAGGTTTAGCAGCCAATTGTCGCTATGCGTTTTGTAACAGGAGCGCAAGCTGAAGGATACGTGAAGGTTGCATGCACGCTCACAATCAAGGAACTCAGAGTTAATAGAAAGGTTCATAATATATTTTCGCAAAAAAAAATAAATACAGGAGCTATCGGGACTGCGTTTGGGTCCCGCGAGAATAACGAGTCTGTCGCGTCTGTCGGTTTCTGCGCGTGCGCGCGCGAGCTCTTGGAGCCGCTTCCTTCGCCTCTCACGAGCGCCGGCTCCTCCTCGGCGCGGCCGGGGGGGTGAGTGTCGGCGGCGCGACCTGGGCCGGCGGCAGTCCTTCGGTCTGCGAGGCGGCTTCCGTGTAGAAGCGGCGAGTGTCGCGGCGCGGCGGCCGATGCTGGATGTGGCCGAGTTCGATGGCGCAGAGGCGTCACGGCCTGTCCTGTTGGGCGTCAAGCTCCAAAGAGCGGCCAGGAGTCGGTGGTCGTTCGGGTGCGGTCGAGTCCGGAAGGTCGAAGACCTCGGTGTATCCTCCTCGTGCGGAGTCGGCGGCCGGAGCAGGCTATCCTCCGAGGAGGAAGCTGACCCAAACAGGTCCAGGAGCCGTTGCTTGAAGCGACCGGACGAGCGCCTGGATCATCGTCCGGAAGCTCATTCCTTCTCGGTGCGCGGCGAAGGAGGTGCGCGCCCAGGTGGCGGCGTAGATAGCCGCGAAGTCGGCGGCGACGAGCGTCGTGATGTTGGAGACTTTTTTTTTTTTTTTTTTTTTTTTAACGTGGGGAAATGCCTTTACGCACTAGCCCCCCCGGACTTATAGCTGTCCAGGGGGAGTGTGGGACTCAGGGGAGACTTGACCTCCCCCACTACCCACTAAAACCCCACGGGTGCCCTCTCTGGCGCTATTGTGGGGCGGCCGAGGAACTCCAGCGGAACACTTCTCGACCACCCCGCGCCATGGCCTTTGTGGCCCCCTCCTGTCTTCCCCCTGGGGGGGAAAACAGGGCCTCCTTGGAAGCCCTTCACTCCCATTAGCGGGACAGGGGGCACCGCCCGTCCCGCTCTACTTCCCGGTGGTGCGGGGGGAGGCTTTAATAGTCCCCCGCGCCGCGCCGAACATGTCCAGGACTTTTGGTCCCGGACTGGCACCTGCCCTGCGCCGGCCCGCACCATCACCTGCCGCTCTCTCGCAGTGGGGAGTACCCTTGATGGGTCAATACAGCCCACTCCCGTAAACTGGAGTGGGCTCCAACCAACCCCACCGCAGCGGCCTCCCGTGTTGGGGGTATTTCTGGGAGGGACAGATCTGCCCCTCCCAGACCCCTCCTTCCCGGGGCCTAATGGCCCGTTGCCCACCCCTCGGGGCGGGAGGGCGAGAGTCCCCGCCCCCGACAGGGGCAGGCTGCCCTCCCTAATAGGGGGGGGAACGAGTAATCGTCCCCCCCAAAATTCCCTATGGTGGCAGGGGAGGGGGGAGTCAATCACTCCCCCCTCCCCGCCCCCGTCAACTCGGCGGAGACGAACCCCCCGCCACCGAGGGGGGAACCGGACCTCGACCGGTCCTCCCCCCTCTCCCGCCTCTCGAACCCCTTTTTCGTTGGCGGTCAACCGGGCGGGCTAGATCCCCCCTCCGCCTCAACCGCTCGGCCTCCTCCTTCCGCCGAAGGACCCCCTCGCAGAAGGAGGAGACCGCCTTCCATGCCTCCTCGCCGCCGACCATCCTGTCTACGACGGCCGGCAGCGAGAGGTCTTCGCCGATTACCTCGATCAGGACCCTGCGCTCCCCGCTCCACGCGGGGCACTCCGCCAGAGTGTGTTGCGCGGAGTCCCGGTCGGCCGCGCAGTGCCAGCACCGGGCCGTGCGCTCCTTCCCGATCCTCTCCAGGTACTCACCGAAACAACCGTGTCCGGTGAGCACCTGGGAGAGGCGGAACGTGAGCCCGCCGTGTGCCCTGCCCAGCCACGCCGCCAGGCAGGGCCGGATGGCCGTTGTCGTCCGGACGCCGGCGGTGGAAGGGTCCCCCAGCTGGACTCTCCAGCTATTTAGGACCCTCCGCCGCTCCTCCTCGCGAATTTGGCCCATGGCTCTGGGGGTCAGTCTCGCTCCCCCCCCCTGCCGGAGCTCCCGTACTCTCCGGTACACCCCGGCATGTAGCTCCGCGAGGAGCTCGATGGGGGGGACCCCCGCCAGGACCGTAGCCGCCGCATGGGACACGGTGCGATAGGCCCTCGCCAGCCGCAGGGCGACGCGCCTCTGCGCCCGGCGCATCAGGCGCAGGCTCCCAGCGTTGGCCGCCAGCTCGCCCGCCCACACCGGTGACCCGTAAAGGGCCACCGAGTGCACCGCGCCCGCATACAGGCGCCTCACGCGGGCGCCCGGACCACCCAAGTTGGGCAGGAGGCGGGACAAGGCGTTTGCCACCGCCTCCACCCTGGGGGCCAGGAGCTTGAAGTGGCTCCCGAACCTCCAACGGCCATCCAGGGTGAGACCCAGATACTTTAAGTTGGGTCCCACCCCCACGCGGGCTGCACCCACGCGGATCCGGGCGTGTTCCGGAGGGGGGCCCCGAGACCCGTCATGAATAAACATGGCCTCGGTTTTGTTGGCCGCCACCTCCAGGCCCAGACCCGCGATATTGCGCACGGCCCCGGCAACGGCCTCATTGGCCGTCGCCAGAGTCTCCCCCCAGTCATGATGTTGGAGACTGCCGGATGGTGGGCAGCGTCGATCGACCCGGAGACGACGAGTCGTGGACGGCCCCTACAGAGGATGCACGCCGACAGAGGTCCTCATGCTGCGCAGCATCTCCCCGAGTCGGTTAAGAGCGGCGTGCGGAGACCGCGGCCTGGAGCAGGTCGCCCGGACATGGGCGGATTGGGCGGCGTCGCTGGCCGCGAGAGCCCTTCCCGGACGTGGTGGGTCTGCGGCATTCACGGCCGTCAGATGTAAAGCTGGAAGGATATGGCGGCGTTCATGGCCGTCAGATGTAAGGCCGGAAGGATATGACGGCGTTCACGGCCGTCAGATGTAAGGCCGGAAGGATATGGCGGCGTTCACGGCCGTCAGATGTAAGGCCGGAAGGATATGGCGGCGTTCACGGCCGTCAGAGGTAAGGCCGGATGGCGGCGTTCATGGCCATCAGAGGTAGGCCGGATGGATTGCCGCGGCGTTAACTGCCGCGGGGAATACGACCGAAGGCTGGTCGGTAATTTTCAGCAGGAAAAACTGCCGTGTACAAGAGCAATCAGGCCAGGGCTGGCCTCCAGAGTTCGGAGGGCGTCGTAGTCTTAATTGGATAGAGGCGATTGAGGCGAAGAGCAGTGTTGGGCGCCGCTCTTATATAGTCCCGATGGGGCATTTCGCACACGAGAGGATGATTCCCGGACTCGCCATCTAGTGGCGGGCGCGCGAACCATTGTGCTGCGCGGGACCGTGCGCTAGTGTGTGTCGTGGTGTGATCGTGTGGCAGCGACCGCCACAATCTTATTACATATACATATTATACATATATCTTGTATAAATCAGTGATAAATATTTTTAGAAATATTTATCTCTAAGAAATTCTTATCATGCATTAATTTTTTATATCCATTTAGATAAAGTCGTTGCCATAAAGATAATAAATTAATAAGAGTACTATGAGCGTAAGAACATGTAATCGAACTATTGAAAGATTTTCATAAAGATGAAGTAAGATGATTGGAATGTAATCTTGGATTGTCGGTGGCGTGTTATTAGGATTCCGTTTTTAGGATTTGGATTTGCGAATTTTTTACGTGGATGAGCCTTACATAGAGAAAGATTTCTCCGAAACATAGGTATTACAAGCGCGAAATAAAAAATATTAAATTTTACGTTTGTTTTTTTTAAATTTTATATGAATTGTTGCTAATAAATCATAATTGCATTTGTTTGTAGATGATAGTGAAAATAATTCAACAAGTATCAACCAAGTATCAGATGCTTTAGAAAAAACATTATTAAATCGTGTGGAAGATGCGACGAAATGAAACAGAACATCAACAACTCCGCAAGGTTTCATCGTCATATCGTGGCAACTCTTTTATCTATTCGTAACGTAGGAGTTTAGGTATTAGAAATTATATCACGATAATTAATAATATAAAAACATATAATGATTTCTAATTCGTATTTTAGATATTTAAATATTTTTTAATCTTTATAGGATGATCGAGGAACTTATAGCTACGTAGTAAGTTTGTTGTGCGAGAAAACTGTATTCGAGGGTATGGAATGAGAAATGTTATTCCTTGCAAAACTAATTACACGTGTATATAAAATAATAAAGATATATTAAAATTTTAAATATAAAATATATTGTAAATATGAGATATTTAAATAAAGATATAATTTATTATAATTTTAAATATATGTTATACAATATATGTGTAATATATGTTATATACTAATGTATGTTATATATGTCTACAAATATTATATTAATAATAATTATTATTATTATTAACGATAGGTTGTCCCTTACCTCCTCTTCCTCCTCTTCCCCTTCTTCCTCTTTTTCTTCCTCTTCCACCTCTTCTACCTCTTTCTCCTCTCTCTTCTCTTCCTCCTTTTCTACCTCTTTTTTTATATATCTTATGCCACGTTGACCATTTGTATCTATAAAAGAGATTAATATATAACAAAGATATTAATAAAAAAAAAATATTTAATTATTTTATGAATATGTAAAGTAATATTAAAAATTTAGATTTTATATATACATATATGTATATCTAAGCATTTAAGATCTAGCTTCACCACGTATAAGCCTGTCGTTTTATTGTCATCGTATTCATGTTTAATATAATACAGATATCATGCAACAAATATATTGTGTACACAGAAAAGAAAGAGAGAGAGAGAGAGAGAGAGAGAGAGAGAGAAAAGAGACAAAGGAAGGACCAAATCAATAAGTGACAAATAGAAAAAGTTTGTGTATATTTCGTTTTTAGTTCTTGTCTATTTTTCAAAATAACACACACACTCTCTCTCTCTCTCTCTCTCTCTCTCTCTCTCTCTCTCTCGTGTGTGTGTGTGTGTGTGTGTGTGTGCGTGCGTGCGTGCGTGCGTGCGTGTGTGCGTGTGTGCGTGCGTGCGTGCGTCGTGTGCGTGCGTGCGTGCGTGCGTGCGTGCGTGCGTGCGTGCGTGCGTGCGTGCGTGCGTGCGTGCGTGCGTGCGTGCGTGCGTGCGTACGTGC